>NC_134695.1:65341295-65618795 GCF_050947455.1 Rhinoderma darwinii | reverse complement strand
TATATACAAGAATATAACTACTATAATACTGCTCCTATATACAAGAATATAACTACTATAATACTGCCCCCTATATACAAGAATATAACTACTATAATACTGCCCCCTGTATACAAGAATATAACTACTATAATACTACTCCTATATACAAGAATATAACTACTATAATACTGCTCCCTATATACAAGAATATAACTACTATAATACTGCTCCTATATACAAGAATATAACTACTATAATACTGCCCCTATATACAAGAATATAACTACTATAATACTGCTCCTATATACAAGAATATAACTACTATAATACTGCTCCTATATACAAGAATATAACTACTATAATACTGCCCCTATGTACAAGAATATAACTACCATAATACTGCCCCTATATACAAGAATATAACTACTATAATACTGCCCCTATATACAAGAATATAACTACTATAATACTGCCCCTATGTATAAGAATATAACTACTATAATACTGCCTCCTATATACAAGAATATAACTACTATAATACTGCCCCCTATATACAAGAATATAACTACTATAATACTGCCCCCTATATACAGAAATATAACTACTATAATACTACCCCTATATACAGGAATATAACTACTATAATACTACCCCTATATACAGGAATATAACTACTATAATACTGCCCCCTATATACAAGAATATAACTACTATAATACTGCCCCCTATATACAGAAATATAACTACTATAATACTACCCCTATATACAGGAATATAACTACTATAATACTACCCCTATATACAGGAATATAACCACTATAATACTACCCCTATATACAAGAATATAACTACTATAATACTGCACTCTATATACAAGAATATAACTACTATAATACTGCCCCTATATACAAGAATATAACTACTATAATACTGCCCCTATATACAAGAATATAACTACTATAATACTGCCCCCTATATACAAGAATATATCTACTATAATACTGCCTCCTATATACAAGAATATAACTACTATAATACTGCCTCCTATATACAAGAATATAACTACTATAATACTGCCTCCTATATACAAGAATATAACTACTATAATACTGCCCCTATATACAAGAATATAACTACTATAATACTGCTCACTATATACAAGAATATAACTACTATAATACTGCTCCCTATATAGAAGAATATAACTACTATAATACTGCCCCCTATATACAAGAATATAACTACTATAATACTGCTCCTATATACAAGAATATAACTACTATAATACTCCCCCTATATACAAGAATATAACTACTATAATACTGCCCCTATATAGAAGAATATAACTACTATAATACTGCCCCCTATATACAAGAATATACCTACTATAATACTGCTCCTATATACAAGAATATAACTATTATAATACTGTTCCTATATACAAGAATATAACTACTATAACACTGCTCCTATATACAAGAATATAACTACTATAATACTGCCCCCTATATAGAAGAATATAACTACTATAATACTGCCCCTATATACAAGCATATAACTAATATAATACTGCCTGCTATATACAAGAATATAACTACTATAATACTGCCCCCTATATACAGGAATATAACTACTATAATACTGCTCCCTATATACAAGAATATAACTACTATAATACTGCCCCCATATACAAGAACATAACTACTATAATACTACCCCTATATATAAGAATATAACTACTATACTACTGCCCTCTATATACAAGAATATAACTACTATAATGCTGCCCCTATTTACAAGACTATAACTACTATAATACTGCTCCTATCTACAAGAAAATAACTACTATAATACTGCTCCTATGTACAACAATATAACTACTGTAATACTGCCCCCTATATACAAGAATATAACTACTATAATACTGCCCTCTATATACAAGAATATAACTACTATAATACTGCCTCCTATATACAAGAACATAACTACTATAATACTGCCCCCTATATACAAGAATATAAATACTATAATACTGATCCTATATACAAGAATATAACTACTATAATACTGCCTCCTATATACAATAATATAACTACTATAATACTGCCCCCTATACTCAAGAATATAACTATTATAATACTGCCCCTACATACAAGAATATAACTGCTATAATACTGCTCATATATACAAGAATATAACTACTCCAATACTGCCCCTATATATAAGAATATAACTACTATAATACTGTCCCCTATATACAAGAATATAACTACTATAATACTGCTCCTATATACAAGAATATAACTACTATAATACTGCTCCCTATATACAAGAATATAACTACTATAATACTGCCCCCTAGATACAAGAATATAACTACTATAGTACTGCTCCTATATACAAGAACATAACTACTATAATACTGTCCCTATATACAAGAATATAACTACTATAATACTGCCCCTATATATAAGAATATAACTACTATAATACTGCCCCCTATATACAAGAATATAACTACTATAATACTGCTCCTATATACAAGAATATAACTACTATAATACTGCTCCCTATATACAAGAATATAACTACTATAATACTGCCCCCTATATACAAAAATATAACTACTATAATACTGCCTCCTATATACAAGAATATAACTACTATAATACTGCCCCTATATACAAGAATATAACTACTATAATACTGCTCGTATATACAAGAATATAACTACTATAATACTGCCCCCCATATACAAGAATATAACTACTATAATACTGTCTCCTATATACAAGAATATAACTACTATAATACTGCCCCTATATACAAGAATATAACTACTATAATACTGCACTCTATATACAAGAATATAACTACTATAATACTGCCCCTATATACAAGAATATAACTACTATAATACTGCACTCTATATACAAGAATATAACTACTATAATACTGCCCCTATATACAAGAATATAACTACTATAATACTGCACTCTATGTACAAGAATATAACTACTATAATACTGCCCCCTATATACAAGAATATAACTACTATAATACTGCCCCCTATATACAAGAATATAACTACTATAATACTGCACTCTATATACAAGAATATAACTACTATAATACTGCCCCTATATACAAGAATATAACTACTATAATACTGCCCCTATATACAAGAATATAACTACTATAATACTGCCCCTATCTACAAGAATATAACTACTATAATACTGCCCCTATATACAAGAATATAACTACTATAATACTGCTCCTATATACAAAAATATAACTACTATAATACTGCCCCCTATATACAAGAATATAACTACTATAATACTGCCCCTATATACAAGAATATAACTACTATAATACTGCCTCCTATATACAAGAATATAACTACTATAATACTGCCCCTATCTACAAGAATATAACTACTATAATACTGCCCCTATATACAAGAATATAACTACTATAATACTGCTCCTATATACAAAAATATAACTACTATAATACTGCTCCTATATATAAGAATATAACTACTATAATACTGCTCCCTATATACAAGAATATAACTACTATAATACTGCCCCTATATACAAGAATATAACTACTATAATACTGCTCCTATATACAAGAATATAACTACTATAATACTGCCCCCTATATACAAGAATATAACTACTATAATACTGCCCCCTATATACAAGAATATAACTAGTATAGCATCAGCCTCCTGATTAGAAGTGTCTGTGTTTCCGCTATAACAGCTAAGAGCAAGTATCACATCTGTTCCTCCTCAGCCCGGGATATAGCCCAATGGCAGTTCCTAATAAAACACATATAATACGTCACAGGCTTCGTCTATAGACAGATAGTAACGGATTTCGCTAGTATTTTAATTGAAGTGTTGAGATCTTTATCAGGAAGACTCTGCTGAATTATCTTCCAAATGAAATATTAAGCATCCCTGAGACTGACAGAGAGGATCCTCCAGCTGCACGGGATGTGTGTGATTTGTTCTGTTACATAATGCAAGAAATACACATTGCAAAAGTGCAAATACAGTTCACAGCTGATCAAGAGACGACAAGATGCTGCGTTCCACAAGAGCTTACAATCTATTTTTTAAGACCTTATGTGGGGGAAAATGGACAAAAATGGGGGAAAAACTATTTTGGGTTGAACCAATTAAAGGGTAAGTAAACTGTTGCAACCAACTTTTCCATTGCTCTAATGTATGTAAAAAAATAAAAAAAAAGATGACAGCAAACAATCTTGAAATAAAATTCTCCTACCGTTAGAAGTATACAGCTCTAACGATTAAATCTATGTAGTCTGACCCTGTAGTTATATATTAGGCTCCGTTCACATCTGCGTTGTGGTTTTTGA
Organism: Rhinoderma darwinii; assembly: GCF_050947455.1. NCBI lineage: Eukaryota > Metazoa > Chordata > Amphibia > Anura > Rhinodermatidae > Rhinoderma > Rhinoderma darwinii. The sequence goes on along the minus strand of NC_134695.1, from coordinate 65,614,415 downwards.
TTCCAATGGAAATTATGCCGGATCAATTGTATGGCGTTTACTGCCGGCGCCCGACAACCCAATTGACTCTCAATAGGATCTGTCAGTTTCCGTCATGTCTATCGATTTATGCAGCGCTATTCTTCCCGTCGTATCTGACGGAATTTGCGACAGAGACTCTAAATGGAGAATCCAACGTAAATGTAAACAGAGCCGAACTCTATTCCATCTGTCCACTATCATGACGTACACACTATCCCTCCATGTTTCACACACTTGCACCCCATTATCCATTTATTTCTATTGAGGCACTTCACTCATTACTGCCTCCTATATTTCAATTTTAGTATCACACTTGCACACACACTATTCATTTATTTCTTACTACACATCCCATGCACCACACACCACTCCCCTCAAGACCAGTGGGAGTGGCTATTATTATTTAAAGCACCTGCTCACTCCTTCATCAGCGTTTCTGACCTGGCTGTGTCCATTTGTAAGTATGGCCTTTTTTCGATGGCTTAGTAAATATATGTATTCCCCCTGAAATAACAATTCTGGAGCATCTTTTCTTAGAGCTCTACGTTGTGCTGTTCCTCTGTTATTCCTCCTACAAATTTATGAATAATTGAACAATTGGGTGTGACCAGTTGGGGGTGTGTCCTTACACAGACTGACATTGTCCAATCAGTGCTGACAGAGTGAGACTGCGTAGGGACACGCCCCTTTAATAAGGGGAATGGTAACACCCAGTTGTCAATTTATTAATTTATAGGAGGAATAACAGAGGAACGGCACAGCGCAGAGTTCTAAGAAAAGATGTTTCAGAATTGGTATTTCATGGGAATACAAGTATTTACTGAATCAGACAAGTCAGGAGAGGGGACGGGTCTTCTTTAGAGGGGTTGTCTCATGAAGAATACCCATATTTGAAATGAAGTGATAGGTGCAGGTCCAGCTTCACATACACGTTCAGGCCAGTCCACCAAAAGTGGAAGCCACTGACACTTAGCTGCCCTCCACTTAGGCAATATGCAATAAAAGGACATATGAAAACGGGTTATCTTAGGCCGGGTTCCCACGGGTCAGATACGCTGCGTAAAAACCATGCAGCGTATCCGACCTGGAACCCGTAGCAAATTCCGTCCGGAAAAAAGCACCACGCCGTGGTGCGGTTTTTTGGCTGAAATATACGCTGCGAAAAACTATCATAATGGCTGATGTCATGTTGACGCGTCCCTGCTTTGCCGACTGGTCCAGCCTATCATGGATGACGCTGCAGCCCATGTGACCGCTGCAGCCTGTGATTGGCTGCAGCGGTCACATGGGATAAAACGTCATGCCAGGAGGCCGGAGTGGAGGAAGAAGCAGGGAGTTCTGGGTAGGTATGAATTTAACAGTTTTAAAGAGTTGCGATTTTTGCGGCAGATTTTCTGTGATTCCACCGCAAAAGTCGCAACACTTGGCTTTCTGTTCCGGGTTTTGCACCCCCATTGAATTTCATGGGGAAAACCTGCAACAGAAAAGTAACGAAATCGCAGCATAAATTCCGCACTGCAGGTCAATGTACTAACGTTTTCGCTGCGTGGGCATGAGTTTTTCAAAATCTCATCCACTTTGCTGCTACTGTAAATGCTGCAGAATTCCCGCACATAATTCCGTTGTGGAAATTCCGCAGCGTCTAAGCTACATGGAAACCCGGCCTTAGTTCTACCTCTGTACCCCCTATAGCTAAGCCCGTGCCTCAACGTATTCCTTATTTTTGTGGAGCAAATCACTTATACTAAATAAGTAGGAATCTTTATGTTACCACTAAATAAATATCAGGCTGACTAGTGTGTGAACACGGAATATAAAACATTGCAGCATACAGTATGTTGCCATCTTTATAGTTTTCCGTAACTCATTCTCATGCTGATACTGCCCCCAAGAGGCGACTGTACAAATAGCACATAATGAAGAATTCCGTTTTAGGAACTTCTTTTTACAAAATGTTAACTACAGCATAGTCCACTGTCACACACACAACCCTCTCTAGAGTTTACCAACAACATGAAGAGAAACCAGTGAGCAAAGAGTTAATGGGATGGGTCAGAAGACAGCGGCCGGACTGTCTCACGGTGTCGACAGTTCTGGCATGCAATTTGGGTCAGAACTGCACCGCTAAATTTGCCTTGCATCTCTGGCCTTACACAGCAACATAGCAATAAAAACGGTTTCACACAAGCGCAATACGGCGTAATGTATTATGGCCGCCAATCCCAGTCCTACCAATGATCCAAACTAACGGCATCACTGATCCCTATGGTGTTGTTAGCTCAGGTCATTACACCCCTTGTCGGGTGAGGAATTGCTGAAGTAATACAGACACAAAAATACCCCCGTATACCGGCCTAAGAAGGATATCATAGAAGTACGACAGGTATGGATAAATGAGGCCCAATGATTACATATCTGATTGGAGGGGTCCTAATGTTCAACTGGTGATATCTCTGGTTGTTAGAACTGCGATCCTGGTGCCATATGAAAGATTAGAATCTCATCTTTCATATCCCACCAGAACCGCTGTTCTAGGTGGTCCACAGCCGGGAATATGACTGTTTTAAGTGATCCCTGTTCCTTCCAGTCTCTCACACTGTGTGAAGCAGCTTCATGCTGATAGGACAGCGTCAGAGGCTGTGAGGAGGCTCCACCCCAGGAGAATCGGTGGTGGTGACGCCCACTTGTCTAATAAAGGCTCATTTGCATATTTAGAAAAAAGCTCACAACTTTTAAAATAATAAACATTTTGGGACACAATTTTCACTAGTATTATCAGTGTGACAGCGCCTAGAAGATTGGGCATTACTAAACTAGAGACTGATCCCCTTTAAAACGTCACCCCCGACTTTTGGAATTGCAGCTGTTACCGGAAAACCTCTCAATAAGAACACTATCTGGATTGTATTCCGCATTTTGAACACAAGAGGGCGCTAGTAGCTTTAAATTGAGTACTGTACCCTTAATTTTCTGTCCTTTTTCATAATCTAAATTTTTATAGAAATTTTTTGTTTTTTAACAACCAATACAAAGAGACGCAAAAAAAATCCGACACAAAATGATGACACTTGACTAAAGGATTTTCACACAATTGCAAGTGATGACATGACACTAGGATGTGACATCACTGGCATTGTGGGGAAACCCCTTTAAAGGGTTATTCCCATCTCAGACCTTTATGGCATCTCTCCTAAGGAAGAATCCGACACAGAATACGCCATAAATGTCTGATAGATGCGGCTTCCAGTACTGGGACCCGCACCTGTATCGAGAACCGGGGGTGGCGTTACTATGGAGACAACCTGGGTCTAAATATAGGTCCCCAGGGCTGTCTTGTGCGTATGGCAGTATATTGTAGTTAAAAAAATCTATGTCAAATAAAATTCCCTTTTTGGGAACAAAATAAATATATGAATAGAAAAGTATTGTAAAAAAAAATTAAAAATGTTTTTATTTTTTTTCAGTATTATAACCCCCACATATGTGGTATCCCCATAATCGTCACAACATGTGCTGTAAAGTGACGGACATGACGGAATGGGTTTTTGTTCTGCTTGTTCCCCCAAAATGTAATATATAAAATGCTAACATAAGTAATGGTAAGTGTAGAAACTACAACTTGTCGTCCAAAATACAAGACCCCACATCGCTGTCTTGCGGCAAAAAAAAAAAAAGATATTTGTTCCGGAATGCCGAGATGAAAAATCAAAAAGTTTTTTGTGGTCCTAAAGACCAAAAACGGCTTGGTCCTTGAAGGTGATAATTGTCTGATTGCTGGAACCCCCAACGATCGTTAGAACGGGGGCCGAAGCCCTCCGTACCTCCTTATTGCACCCCCTGCAGTGAAGGAATTTTGAGGCAGATTTTTTTTCCTGCAAATTTTTTTTCGTGAAGATGGCCTTAGGGTATGTTCACACGGGCTATTTGCGGCCGTTTTTCGGCCGTGAACGCCCCGAAAAACGGCTGAAGAATCGGAGGCAAACATCTGTCCATTGATTTCAATGGGAAATACGGCGTTCTGTTCCGAGGGCGCGTTTTCTTACGCCTCGTTTTCCAAAAACGGCACGTAAAAAGACGCCCGCAAAAAAGAAGTGCAGGTCACTTCTTGGGACGTTTTTGGAGCCGTTTTTCATTGACTCTGTAGAAAAACAGCTCCAAAAACGGCCGTAAAAAACGCAGCGAAAAACGCGAGTTGCTAAAAAAAACAGCTGAAAATCAGGAGCTGTTTTCCCTTGAAAACTTCCCCGCAGTTTCAGACGTTTTTGGTTAAGCGTGTGAACATCGCCTTATTGTACCATATAATGTCCTGGTCAATTTTAAAACAAAACTCTTTGTGGCGTGAAATGGGCAAAAAACAGCAATTCCTCAATTGTTTTATGGGTTTCATTTTCACGGCGTTCATCGTGCTGTAAACTTTATTCTACGAGTCGATACGATTACGGTGATACCAAAGTTATATCGGGTTTTTTTAAGGTTTTGCCACTTTTATATATTTTTGTCGATTGAGTGGTGTTTTTATTTTTTGCGGGGCGTGCTTCCGCTTTTATTGGTACTAGTTTAGGTTACATGTCACTTTTTGAGCACTTTTTACTTCATTTTATGGTGACCAAAAAGCAGAATTTTTTATTTATTTTTACAGCGTTCCCATGCGGGTTAAATAACGTTATATTAGAAACGTTTGTACTTTTACGGAAGCACGCATACCGGTTATGTTAATTTAATTTTTGGGCGAAAAATGTGAAAAGGGAATTTTCTTTGAACTTTTAATATTTTTTTTCGTTTACATTAAAATAAAGTTTTTTAATTTTTTTGTATTAGTCCTCATAGCGTGTTGTTACTTCAGCCCTGATAGGGCGTGCTACGATTTTTCCCACATTATCCATTCACACAGCACATAGATTCGGGGAGAAAGCCGAAGCCATCATGGTAGATTTAAAAAAAAAAAAAAGTGCCAGTACAAAAAAATTTGCAGTTGCCCATAGCAACCAATCAGAATCCAGCTTTCATTTTTCGGTAGCCCTTTGGAAAATAAAAGCAGCGATCTGATTGGTTGCTATGTTAACGCTAATTTTTATAAACCTCCCATCCACAATCACGCCCCCTTCCATTACACCAGTTTGCCCCCTCCCCTCCTACACGTGATAGATCACATGACCTGGCTTTTTCCGTCGGCTAGTCACGTGTTCTACGTCACGTGGTGCGGCTCGTCGGATGGGGTGTCAATACTGAGAAAAGGAAGTCGCTGCCGAAAGTGAGACCGGGAACGGGACGAGGTCAGTGCTGGTAAGTGGCGGGGAGTCACGCAGAGACGGGGCCGGGGATGTGACGTTATTAGTTTGACTTTACGATACCCAGTAATGGCAACTCGCACTGCGGCTGTGAAACTGCTTATAGTTTCTCAACAGCACAGCCGTAAATGAAGGATCGAGTCGTTAGAGGGGTGTTCTCGTTACTCGCATTTATGTTATATGGATGGGCTATACCATAAGTGTCTGGGGGGGGGATTTAGCTGCTTGGTCCCCCCCCCCCCCCTTCCGTGATTCCAAGAATGGTAGTAGCCGCTCCCATTGTAAAAGTAGTCACTCATGATAAGTAACCATGACATCGATACTCGGTAAGTGAATGTAACAATTAATGCCGAAAATATTGACTGGAAATGTGTTTATTACTAAAATTAGACCGGCGCACAGTTCACCGCACGTTCGGTCGCGTCTGGCGATTTTCGATTTGCCATCTTTACTTCCGATTGGAATTTTTTTTTTCTATCCGTCTCGGCTCTTTCTTATAAATTTTTCTCACCCGTTTCGGTATTGTGTCGCGATCGCAGTGAATGGCGCTCTAGAATTATACTCCTGTTTTTAGTGTTTTGTATTGTGACCGTGGCACACGTCACTCGTTCATTTCCGTTGTTGTTGAATGTACGCTGACCTATTCCAGCGAAGCGTATGCGAAAAGAGCGGTCTACTGAGATACACGGCAATCGGGAGATCGCCTAAATATTGCTCTACAAAAAATGTTAGAGAAACGCAGATTAAAGGGGTTGGACCAGAATCAAATGTTTTTTCCAAAGGCCGGACCCTTCCCAAACTCAGATCAGCGGCGCCTACTGACGGCGAGGATCTCCAGAGCATGTGCTTTACTGTGCGGTAAGGCCTCGTGCACACGACCGTATTTTTCATCAGTATTTACGGACCCATTCATTTCTATTGGCCACGGACGCCTTTCAGTATTTATACGGATGAGTGTCCGTGCTGAAAAAAATGATAGAACCCGTCCTGTTCTTGTCCGTAATTACGGCACAGACTCTCTTATAGAAGTGCATAGGAGCTTCCGTAAATACAGACGGCTACGGAAGTGCATCCGTAAACTGTCTGAAATGGAAACGTTGCTAGGCCACGTGTTGGTGACATCATTTGCAGCCTCCCTTTTTTTTACGGATCCGTATATACGGATGCAATGACTATGGATCCGTATTTACGGATAGATGAAAATACGGTCGTGTGGGTACAGTCGGACCGTGAGGGTATGTGCACACGCAGTGTTTTCAGCCGTTTTTCGGGCCCTAAACGTCCTGAAAAACGGTTGAAAAATCGGAAGCAGAACGCCTCCAAACATCTGCCCATTGATTTTCTTTGGGAAATACGGCGCTCTGTTCCGACGGGGGCGTTAGTGAGGCCTCACTAATGCTTTGTAAAGGGGTAATATTACATCACAGTCCCGTGAGTGAATGCCTTTCTCAATACACGACAATATCTTGCTGGCCTTTGAAGCAGCTGATTGACATTGTGGTGTTATTTAGTTTATGATCTACAAGTACACCCAGATCCTTCTCTACAAGTGACTCCCCCAGTGTAGCTCCCCCTAGGACATATGATGCTGCAGGTTGTTGGTACCCAGGTGCATAACTTTACATTTATCTACATTAACCTGTTAGTGACCGCCCACTAGTGTTTTTACGAAGGCCACTAACTGGCTTTATTCCGATTCAATAGCCTTTTTACGGCGCTGCATCAGAATAAATAAAGAGCAGGGAGCATTTAAATCTCCCTGATCTCCGAGCAGGGTACCTCTGATAGCTAACGGCCTCTGCAATTGGGAACTAATACTTTGTAAATCGCGAAATTAGGCCTCAATTTTACACGGTACTCTTTCACTCCTGAGCCTGGTCGAATGTCCAGGCAAAAAAAATTAGTGCCCCATGTAGGGTGTTTCTAAAACAGAGAAACACAGCATAATAATTAGAGAGCTGTCTTGCTATGGTGGCACAAGCCGGGCACCACATATTGGCATATCTATGGAAAAAAAAAACATTTTCACTCTGCAATTTCGAGTGCACACTAATTTCTACAAAACACCTGCAGGGTTGACATGCTCACTACACCACTAGGCATTGAGGGGTGGCGTTTCCAAAATTCAGTCACTTCTGGGGGGTTTCTTCTGTTTTGGCTCCACAGGGGCTTTGCAAATGCGACATGGTGCCCAGAAACCAATCCAGCAAAATCTGTACTCCAAATGGCGCTCCTTCCCTTCTGAGCCCTGCCGTGTGCCCAAACAGTTTATGACCACATATGGAGAATTTCCGTACTCTGGAGAAATTGCTTTACAAATGTTGGGGTTCTTTTTTTCCTTTATTTGTTGAGAACATTTTCACTGCCCAATCCTAATAATTAGGGGCTTTGCAAATGTGACATGGCCCCTGCAAACCATTCCTGCAAAATTTGAGCTCCAAAAGCCAAATGGCGCTCTTTCCCTTCCCATGCACACGAACGTGCTTTTGTCGCCATAATTCCCCTGAAAATTCACAGGAGAATTGCTGCCCCGTTCATTACTATGGGGCCATGCACACGACCGTGGTTTCCACTGTCCATGCATGGCCCCGGAGCATGGACCGCAGAATGAACGGGCAAGCCTTATGGCCGGGTTCTGCAGTCCAGGCTCATAGCAAATAATGGCCATGGGCACAGCCCGCGATTAGCAGGCGCCTCGCTGGTGACACTCCGTGGCCGGCCGACCCGAAAATCACGGCTGTGCACATGGCTACGGTCGTGTGTATGAGGCCTAAGCCCTGCCGTGTGTCCAAACAGCCGTTTATTACCACATGGGGTATTTATTTACTCGGGAGAAATTGCTTTACAAATGTTGCGGTGCGTTTTCTCCTTTACTCCTTGTAGAAATTAGACAAACCTACATTTTCTTTGAAAGAATGTACATTTTAATTTTCACGGCCTAATTCCAATAATTTCTGCAATAGACCTGTGGGTTCAAAATGCTCACTATACCCCTAGATAATTTCCTTGAGGTGTGTAGTTTCCCAAATGGGGTCACTTGTGGGGGATTTCCACGGTTTTGGCACCGCAAGAGCCTTTCAAACCTGTCATGGTGCCTAAAATATATTCTAATAAAAAGGAGACCCCAGAATCCACTAGGTGCTCCTTTGCTTCGGAGGCCGGTGCGTCAGTCCATCATCACACTAGGGCCACATGTGGGATATTTCTAAAAACTGCAGAATCTAAATATTGAGTTGCGTTTCTCTGGTAAAACTTTCTGTGTTACACAAAAAATGAATTTCTGCAAAAAAAGTGAAATTTGTAAATTTCACCTCTACTTTCCTTTAATTCTTGTCAAACATCTAAAGGGTTAAAACACTTTCTGAATGCGGTTTTGAATACTTTGAGGGGTGACGTTTTTGAAATGGGGTGATTTATGGGGACTTTCTAATATATAAGGCCCTCAAAGCCACTTCACAACTGATCTGGTCCCTGAAAAAATTAGCCTTTTGAAATTTACTTGAGAATATGAGAAATCGCTGCTAAAGTTCTAAACCTTGTAACGTCCTAGAAAAATAAAAGGATGTTAAAAAAACGATGCAAATCTAAAGTAGACATATGGGGGATGTTAATTAGCGACTATTTGTGTGGTATAACTGCCTGTCTTACAAGCAGATACATTTACATTTAAAAAAATGCAAATGTTTGCAATTTTTCACCAAATTTTTATGTTTTTCACAATTAAATCTTAAATGTACCGAGCAAATTTTAACAGTAACATAAAGTCCAATGTGTCACGAGAAAACAGTCTCAGAATCGCTTGGATAGGTAACCGCATTCCGAAGTTATTACCACATAAAGTGACACATGTCAGATTTTGAAAAAATGAGGCTCCGTCCAGAAGGTCAAAAGTGGCCAAAGCGGGAAGGGGTTAATAACTTCTATATATTTACTTGCCGGCCCCATGGCAGCTGCTGGAGATCATGGCGACGTCTGTAGCGCCAAAGTGCTGGTACATGTCTCATCGACTTCAACATGGGACTATTTTTGTCTCGTGGTGGATTATCAGGTTTTCTGGACCATAAAGTTCCAGATTAGAGGACTTTTCTGTGTGTCTGTTTTATTGTATGGCTTTTATCTCCGTGTAGGGTACAGTGACCAGAGGTTTATGGCGGGAGGAATTTACCGTTCCTTTCCTATAAAGCGGGGAACGTCCTCGCCCGCACGTCTTGAGCAGCGATGTCTCTAGATCTCGGGTCTTTCTAGTGACTGATTAACTCTGTGCCGAGGTCGGGGACGTCTGTAAACCCTTCACTCCTATAGCCGGGTAGCTTGCGGCTCACTACAGGAATGCTGGGAATGCCACGGAATTTCCTCTGGCCTGCGATCCTATCCGGCTTATGTCATGCTTTCATTCTCCACTGGCTTTCAACCCCTCCAGCTGCTGCGGAACTACAGGTCCCATCCTGCCGCTATCAGGGCACGCTGGGACGTGTAGTTCCACACCGGCCGGAGAGCCGCACATTGCAGCCGGTGTACGGATCGCTCAGTCCTGTGTAAATAAAGCTGTATAGAAAAAGTTCTGCTCCATTGAGCCCCATTTTTCAAGATCTCTGCTTGCTGTCAGTGAATGGGAACAGCCGTGTTTACATTTCCAGGCACAAAACGTGTACAGGCTCAATGCCACGTGCACACGTTGAGGATTTCCGAGCCAAAATTATCATCTGCCTCCAATGCAAATTAACAGGGTTTTTGTAATCCCGTTCAGATAATCTGGAAAAAATCTGCAGGTTTTGGGTTTTTTTCCCGCACCGAAGATGGGGGGAAAAAAAAAACATGTTACTTATTTTTATTTTTTTTTTGCTGATTCCGCACGGAAAAGTGCCATTGGATTACGATAGGGCTAATCGATTCTTTTAAAAATCCACGTCGGGTTTGCCTATGGCATTAAAGTTTGGAACTTTTCACCTTTCGCGACCAGTTTCCGAAAGTGCCAAGAAAAGAGTGGGGTTTAGCCGAAAGCGGTGGGGCCTCCAACCTTTGAGGGTATGTTCCCAATGGCTGGATATGCCTCAGGTTTTTCGCAATGGATAAATGTGAACTAAATGCAGAGCGTACGGTACAGTAGCGTTTAACCCCTTAAGGACGCAGCCTAGTTTGGGCCTTAAGGCTCAGAGCCCATTTTTCAAATCTGACATATTTCACTTTATGTGGTAATAACGTCGGAATGCTTAAACCTATCCAAGCGATTCAGAGATTGTTTTCTCGTGACACTTTGGGCTTCATGTTCGTGGTAAAATTTGGTCGATATATTCAGTCTTTATTTGAGAAAAATTGCAAAATTTAGAGAAAATTTTGAAAAAATTGCATTTTTCTGAATTTAAATGCATCTGCTTGAAAAACAGACGCTTATACCACCCACAATAGTCACTAGTTCACATTTCCCATATGTCTACTTTAGATTGGCATCGTTTTTTGAACATTATTTTATTTGTCTTGGATGTTACAAGGCTTAGAACATAAACAGCAATTTCTCATATTTTTAAGAAGTACAGTAAAAAATTGTGTAGTACCGTGTTAGCCAGAGACAATATGAAATGTTAAATACTTTTGTGTCAAAAAAGACAAAAGTATAATAGGTATGATACCTTTATTGGCTAACCATAAAAGTTCTATATGCGGCTTTCAGAGCACAGAGGCCCCTTCTTCAGGCAGTTTACAAATGAATGACTTAGAAAAAAGCACAACATTTAGGTGTTACACAAAGACAATTAGTACATGAGGTGATACATCATTAAGATAAGCCGGGGCAATAAAACTGAGGTTATAGGGATGATGACTTAGGAGTTAAGGCATCTGGAGTCAGTCTGATGGGGGACGTGACGTGTGTCCATGTAGTGGCTCATAAATCCTGGTGTTAGATTGAGGCCTTGTGTCAATGACTGGAATTTTATCATCATCTTGAATTCCCAAATTTTTCTTTCTCTGTTGTTTTTAAAATGACCCTTCAGAATGAGTACCTTTTAAATCTGCCAAACTGTGATCTGGTCCAGAGAAGTGTTTTCCCCGGGTGTATCCACCTCCTGTTTTATTGTATGTCTGTGAAGATTCATCCTGGTTTGTAGTTTTTGTATTGTTTCTCCAATGTAGATTCCTTTATTGATGCACCTTGTACACAGGATCATGTACACTACATTGGAGGATGTACAGGAGAACGTGCCAGTGATTTTATAGTCCTGCTGCGTGTTTGGTATCTGGATGGTGTTTGATGACCAGATGTTGGTACAGGTCTTGCATTTTCTACTGTTGCAAGGAAAAGTGCCAGTCTCTGATGGTGATGAGAGGGCACTTCTGACCAGGAGATTCCTTAGGTTTGGTGGCTGTTTGTAGGCAAGGAGTGGTAAATCTGGGAATATTTCCTTCAGTTTATTGTCTTTGTTAAATATAGGTTGGAGATCAGCAGCAATTTTCCTCAAGATGTTCATTTGGGGGTTGTATATGACCACTAGGGGAACCCTGCTGTTGTCTTCCTTCTTTTTGTACTCCAGAAGATTGCTCCTTGGAATTCTTGTTGCTCTGTAGATCTGATCATCTATAATCCTTGGATGGTATCCCTGTTGTAAGAATGTATTCCTCAGTGATAGCAGGTGTTTTGTGTCTTCACAGTCTGAACAGATCCGTATGTATCGCAGAGCCTGGCTGTAGATGATGGATTTCTTTATGTGTCTCGGATGGAAGCTGTTCCATCTCAGATATGCTGGACGGCCTGTAGGTTTATGGTAGATTGTTGTTTGTACGGTATTGTCTCATGTATATGGTCATGTCCAGAAAATGTATTTGAGATGTAGAGTAGTTGAGAGTGAGTTTGATGGTAGGATGGAACTTGTTGAAGTTTTTATGGAAAGAAAGCAGTTCATGTTCAGAGCCTGTCCAGATTATCAGCAGGTCATCAATGTACCGGAGATATGCTAGAGGTTTAGTTGCGCAGGTTGATAAAAACTCTTCCTCTAGTTTGGCCATGAACAGGTTAGCATATTGTGGTGACATTTTGCTACCCATAGCGCTTCCCATACATTGCAGATATATGTCTTTGTCAAATAAAAAATAATTGTGATGGAGTACGAACCTGATGAGTTGTAGGGCTGGCTCTGTCGCTAGATTGTTCTTTTGAAGAAAGTGTTGGCATGCGGCTATGCCATCCTCATGGGGGATGTTAGAATATAAAGATTCCACATCCATAGTTGCCAATATTGTTCCCTCTGGTAGTGGACCTAGAGCTGAGAGTTTGCAGAGGACGTCTGTGGTGTCCTGGACATAACTGGGTGTGCACCTCACCAAGGGCTTTAGAAGATTTTCCACCCAGGCAGAAATATTCTCAGTTAAAGTCCCAACACCTGAAATGATTGGTCTCCCTGGATTGCCTTCTTTATGTATTTTAGGTAACATGTAGAATGTTCCCATTCTGGGATTGTCCGGTATAAGGTCCATTAAACTGTCTGATACAGCGTTGAAATTATTGATGATACGGACAAGTTCTACTGTGTATTGTTTGGTGGGGTCTTCATTAAGCAGGGTGTAGTATTTTCTGTCTGAGAGTTGTCTATGTGCCTCCTGGATATAATCGGATGTATTCAGAATCACTACAGCGCCTCCTTTATCAGCTGGTTTGATGATGATGTCTCTGTTGGATTTTAGTGATTTTGTTGCATTCCTTTCCTCCATGCTGAGATTGTGTGTTACTTTGTGTTGTTGGTCCAAGATCTCAGATTTAACTTTTTTTCTGAAGCAGTCTATGTAGTAATCCAGAGTTTGATTGTATCCAGGTTGTGGGGTCCAGTTTGTCGTCTTCTTCTTTCTTGATGTTTCTTTTCCCATCCCGGCTTGTGATGTCATATCTGTTTTGTCAGAAAAGAATTCTTTCAGCCGCAAACACCATCAAACACCATCCAGATACCAAACACGCAGCAGGACTATAAAATCACTGGCACGTTCTCCTGTACATCCTCCAATGTAGTGTACATGATCCTGTGTACAAGGTGCATCAATAAAGGAATCTACATTGGAGAAACAATACAAAAACTACAAACCAGGATGAATCTTCACAGACATACAATAAAACAGGAGGTGGATACACCCGGGGAAAACACTTCTCTGGACCAGACCACAGTTTGGCAGATTTAAAGGTACTCATTCTGAAGGGTCATTTTAAAAACAACAGAGAAAGAAAAATTTGGGAATTCAAGATGATGATAAAATTCCAGTCATTGACACAAGGCCTCAATCTAACACCAGGATTTATGAGCCACTACATGGACACACGTCACGTCCCCCATCAGACTGACTCCAGATGCCTTAACTCCTAAGTCATCATCCCTATAACCTCAGTTTTATTGCCCCGGCTTATCTTAATGATGTATCACCTCATGTACTAATTGTCTTTGTGTAACATCTAAATGTTGTGCTTTTTTCTAAGTCATTCATTTGTAAACTGCCTGAAGAAGGAGCCTCTGCGCTCTGAAAGCCGCAGATAGAACTTTTATGATTAGCCAATAAAGGTATCATACCTATTATACTTTTGTCTTTTTTGACACAAAAGTATTTAACATTTCATATTTTTAAGAAAATTTCAAAAGCCTTTTTTTTAATGTACCTGTTCAGTTCTGAAGTGGCTTTGAGGGGCCTATGTATTAGAAACCCCCATAAAGCACCCCATTTTAAAAACTAGACCCCTCAAAGTATTCAAAACAGCATTTAGAAAGTTTTTTAACCCTTCAGGCATTTCACAGGAATTAAAGCAAAGTGGAGGTGAAATTTGCAAATTTCATTTTTATTTCTGAATTTCAATTTTATTCTATTTTTTTTCTGTAACAAAGAAGGTTTTACCAGAGAAACACTACTAAATATGTATTGTCCAGATTCTTCAGTTTTTAGAAATGTCCCACATGTGGCCCTACTGCGCTCGTGGAATAAAACACAAGCCCCAGAAGCAAAGAAGCACCTAGTGCATTTTGGTGGTGCTTTTTTATTAGCATATATTTTAGGCAGCATGCCAGGTTTGGAGAGGTGTTGAGGTGCCAAAACAGTAGGAATCCCCCAAAACTGACCCCATTTTGGAAACTGCACCCCTCAAGGAATTAATTTATGGTTATTGTTACCATTTTGACCCCGTAGTTTTTTCACAGCGCGTATTTGAATTGGGCTGTGAAATTAAAAGAATGACAATTTTTCCAATAAGATGTCATTTTTGATCAGAATTTCTTATTTTCACAGGGAACAAAATGCCCCATTTTGTTGCCCAATTTGTCCTGAGTGCGGCAATACCCCATTTGTGGTGATAAACTGCCATTTGGGCCCATGGGAGGCCTCAGAAGGAAAGGAGCGCTATGTGTTCTTTGGAGTCCAGATTTTGCTGGATTGGTTTTCGGGTGCCGTGTCGCATTTGCAGAGCCTCAGAGGTATCAAAGCAATGGAAACCCACCAAAAGTGACCCCATTTTGGAAACAAAACCCCTCAAGGAATTTATTTATGGGTGTTGTGACCATTTAGACCCCACAGTTTTTTCACAGAATTTATTTGAATTGGGCTGTGAATTAAAAAAAATGTAATTTTTTCCAATAAGAGGTAGTTTTGGCTCAAAATTTCTTATTTTCACAAGGAATAAAATACCGCATTTTGTTGCCCAATTTGTCCTGAGTGCCGCAATACCCTATTTGTGGCCATAAACTGCCGTTTGGGCCCATGGGAGGGCTCAGAAGGAAAGGACCACCATGTGGCCTACTGGGAATTTTCTGGTGCTAAGTCGTGTGTGCAGAAGCCCCTGAGGTACCAGTACAGTTGAAACCCCCGAGAAGTGACCCCGTTTTAAAAACGACACCCCTTAAGGAATTCATCTAGAGGTGTAGTGAGCATTTTGACCCCACAGGTATTGTGTAAAAGATAATGTGCAGCAGTTGGTGTAGAGTGAAATTTGCAATTTTCTATATATATGCCAATTCAGTGTCCGATATATCGTGCCCAGCATGCGCCACCAGAGATCTACACCCCATAAACTGTAATGTTGGCTCTCCCGGGTACGGCAATACCCTACATGTGGCTGTTATCAGCTGCCTGGGCACGCAGAAGGGCTCAGAGGGGAAAGATGAGGAGGGGTAAGCTGTGCAAAGTGGATCAGAGCGAGTAAAACTGGGGTAAATTAAAAATAAAGGGATGGATGATAAATTTGAAAACACTCTTTCATACAGAGCTCTGGTTTTTCGGGACACGCGTCGCATTGATATATTGTGTCCTTCCTTATCCCCCTCTTATAGCAGACTCTGCACCTCTTTTGACTTTTTCCCTTGCCAGTTTGGGGAACTTCTCCTAAAAAGTGTTGCCCTGGTACGATGCCTGTGGCCTCACTTCCAGAAGTACTGTAAGGCTTCAGGACTTGATCTGACAAGTCCACCCCTCCCATGTACCTATTGTAGTCCAGGATGCAGTCTAGTTTGGGGGTCCCTGTACTGGTACCTCGTACAGGTACATGGGTACTGGTGTGGCATCTCCCTGGTCTTGTACTTGACACACAATATGTTGCTGCTAGATTGTGCCCTGCTCTCACCCCTTCTGAGTGTTTGCCCTGCAGAGTCGTAGGGAGGCCTCTCAGATTTCTTCTAGCAGTGCCGCATGCCGCAGGACTTCTGGGAGCGAGGCAGTTGAAGAGTGGGATGCTGGTATAAAAATTATCCAGGTAGAGGTGGTAACCCTGGTCCAGCAGTGGGTGCAACAAATCCCACACAATTTTTGTATTAACTCCCAGTAAGGGGGGGCATTCTGGGGGCTGAGAACTGGTGTCCTTCCCTTCATATATCCTAAATTTGTAGGTATACCCTGATGCACTCTCGCAGCTTATACATCTTCACGCCATACCTTGCCCTCTTACCCGGCAGGTACTCGCGGAATTGAAGCCTCCCTTTCAAATGTACCAGGGATTCATCTATAGAAATACACTTCTCGGGGGTGTATGCTTGGGAAAACCGGGCACTGAAACGGTCTAATAGGGGTCTCCGTTTATACAAACGGTCAAAACTGGGGTCATCTCGGGGTGGGCACGGCTCATTATGAGTATAATGTAAGAAGCGAAGTATTGCCTCATTTTTATTTTATTTTTTAGTTTCCAGCTCAGTTCTGAAGTTGCTTTGAGGGGCCCATATATTAGACACCCCTATCAAACACCCCATTTCAGAAACTAGACCCCTCAAAGTATTCACAACAGCATTTAAAAAGTTTATTAACCCTTTAGGTGTTTCACAGGAATTTAGAGCAAAGTAGAGGTGACATTTAATTAATTTAATTTATTAGGCACCATGTCCGGTTTGAAGAGGTCTTGTGGTGCTAAAACAGTGGAAACCCCCCAAAAGTGACCCCTTTTTGGAAACTAGAGACCTTGAGGAATCCATTGCAGTTTTCTTGGGGTGCATGCGACTTTTTGATCAGTTTTTATTCTAATTTTAGGTGGCGTGGTGACTAAAAAAACAGCAATTTTACTATTGTTTTTTATTAAATTTTTTTTACAGCGTTCACTGTGCGCTATAAATGTCATATTCACTTTATTCTGTGCGGCGATACGATTACGGTGATACCAGATGTTTATAGTTTTATTTTATGTCTTATGGCGTTTGCACAATAAAATACTTTTTGTAAAATATAATTTCTTTTTTGTGTTTCCTTATTCTAAGAGTCATAACTGTTTTATTTTTCCATCAGGAAAGTCGTGCGAGGACTTATTTTTTGCGTAACGAACTGTAGTTTCGATCAGTACCATTTTTAGGTGCATGCGACTTTTTGATCTCTTTTTATTCCATTTTTTGGGAGGTGAAGTGACCAAACAATTGTGATTGTGGTACGGTTTATTATTATTTTCTCTTACGGCGTTCACCGCGCAGGATAAATAACGACATAGTTTTGTAGTTCAGGACGTTACGGACGCGGCGATACCAATTATGTATAGTTTATTTGTTTATATATTTTTATTAATCATAAAGAACTGATAAGGGAAAAAGGGGGACTTTTACTTTTATTACTTTTAAATCTTTTATTTTCTTATTTTTACACAACTTTTTTTTACTTTTTTACACTTTTTTTACTTTGTCCCACTAGGGGACATGAGGGCAGGAGGCTCTGATCGCTATTCTAATACACTGCACTACATGCGTAGTGCAGTGTATTAGAGCTGTCAGCTGTTCGCTGACAGCAAGCATAGTGGGTCCTGATTTTGTCGGGACCCACTAGGCTTCCGTCGATGGCGTAGCCAGAGTCCATTGTTAGGATTCTAGTTGCCATAGTAGCCATCACGGCCCGCTATCGTGTAGCAGGCCGGCGATGGCAGCTTAACCCCTAAGAAGCCGCGATCGCTATTGAACGCAGCTTCTAAGGGGTTAATCGGCGGGGACCACCGCGATCGGTCCCTGCACACTAAGCTGTGATAGCCTGCTGTCGGAAACAGCAGGTATCACAGCTCAGACACGCGCCGGGATTAAATGGCGCCGTGTTTACTCAGGTCAGTAATAGTACTGACCTGAGCGCGAACGTTCTACTTAGCAGGACGTACTATTACTGACCTGAGCGCGAAGGGGTTAACAAATCTCACCCCTCCCCCCCACACACACACACGCTGCGGCAAAAATCCTCAAATGCGGGAGTTCAGCTTCGGTGCAACTTTATAATCTGCAGCGTCTCCATTTATGCTGCCGTTTCTGAGCAGTTATAGCGCTCGTCCACACGTAGCGGAATTGCTGCGTATTTTCTGGCCGGAATTGCGGACAGAAACAATGCCGCAATACCATATATGGGCAGACAGCGCAGGGTCCATTGAAGGACCCCAGGTCTGTCTGACCAGATTTCCTGTTAGGGCATACTGAGGTATGTCCTAACAACTGCCTGTGTACTATCCGTATATAGATATATGCCATTTAGGCCCCATGCAATACGGGATCATGTGACATAATTTCCAGCCCCCTTTTTTTTCCCGTTGTCACATGTTTTTAACCCGTATTTACGGACCGGTAAAAAAAGGCGGCTGTCACATGATCGCGCAGACGCCATTTTCTCTGCTTCTCTTTATTCAAAAATGTAAATCCCCTGACGTCGCTTAGCAACGCTCCTGTAATTACGGGAGCCCCATAGACTTCTATGGGCCGGCCCGTGCCGTAATTACGGCCTGAAATAGGACATGTTCTATATTTTTCAACGGCCCGGGCACCTTCCCGTACGCAAACGAGAAGGTTCCCGTGGCCAATAGAAGTCTATGGGCCCGTAATTACGGGCGTTTTTACGGTCGCGTGCACGGTGCCTAAAGTTTAAAAATAAAGTAAAAACATATAAAGTAATGTTCAATTAAAAAAAAAAACACGTACATCTTTTTTTACAATAAGTCTCCGTACATAAAATACACACATTTGGTATTGGCGCGGCCGTAATAACCTGCTCAACATTTTTTTTTTGCGTCATTTACGATGCGTACGCTATAAAAAATTAAATCTGCTTTCTATCACTTATGGTGAGGCACGAGGTGCGATGAATTGCTGTGGATTTCTGAGATTCCGCTTTGGATTTTGCGTTGTGGAATATGCGCTTTTTATGCGAACAAATACGGAGTTCACACGTCACAGGATTTTGTTACGGATTTGATGCAGATTTCACGCTATTGCATTGCAAAGGGTAGAATCCGCCAGAAAAATCTGCCACAAACCCGCGACGTATAAACTCAGCCTAAGGCCGAATTCAGACGGCGGTGGTATGTCCGTGTAACGGCCGTTGTTTCAACAGGCCGTGTGAAGAGTCCGTTGAAGAATAGAACATGTCCCATTTTGTTCAGTTTTCACAGATCTCTCCATAGACTTAAGTCTATGGGGGATCCGTGAAAACGGGACGCGCACCGATGCAACTCGTACATGAAAAACGTCCGTTTTTCACATCCGAGTTTTCCCACGTTCGTCTGAATCTGACCTAAGGGGGTGACCCCATCTTGGGTGCTTCCCCTATACAGTGTTATCTTCTCCGTTGTTGCAGGTTTTTCCCATTAAGTTCAATGGGGAGGTAAAACCCGCAACAAATGGCAGATGTTGCGACTTTTGCAGCGGAAAGCTGCGAAACTTGCAACCCGGAGAAAAATCTTTTATACTTACCCAGAATTCTGTGCTTCATCGTCCGGCCTCCTGGGATGACGTTTCAATTAAATGCTGCAGTGGTCACATGGGATGAAACGCCATACTAGTGCTGCAGCACGTCGGAGTGACGCGTCGCCATGGTAATTTTTTTTTTTCCATTGCAGGATTTCTCCAGCGGACATTCCGGGTGAAAAACTGCACCACAAAATGTGAGGTTTTTCGGCTAGAATTCGCTGCGGGCAACAGGTCGGGTAAGCTGTGTACTTTAACGCAGTGTATCCGCCCTGTGTGAACATGCCTTTAGGGTTTTGGAACATTCCCACCAGGTATGAGGGAAGTCGCCATCGCCGCGTGGGTTTGCTGCGCTGGTTTCCTTTTCTACGTGGCGTCCCCTCGGGTGTTTGATACCGTCAGTGACTTATCCGTTATCTCTGAGCATTCGCTGATTCTGGACTTTGTGCTTATTGAGAAAAAGTTTATCCTTTTAATGACCCAGAAATTTTTTCATCGTCCCTTTTTTTTAAAGAGCCCTAATTTTTCCCTCGCCAGCAGTATGGGGGCTTGTTTTTTGCCGATTAGTTGTATTTTTCATTTTAGGGTACATATAACTTATTGACTGATCTCTGGGACGGCATACAGCCAGGGAAGGCCTGGGGGCCCTTATTAGGCCCCTGGATAACACGGTAACCCATCCGCGGTCCGCGTTCACTTTCGCAGGCCACCAATAAGTGACCCAGAGAGACTCTCCTTTTATAAACCACTTAGATGCTGTGGTCACTATTGACCTTGGCAGCTAAGGGGTTAAACCTCCAGGATCGGAGGCAACTCCAATCTAAGGCCGTTAGGGTCAGTTCACACAGTTTTTTTTGGCGCGGACTCTGATGCGAAAACCGTGTCCGAAACAAATTGCCCCCATCTTCCCAGGCGGCTCGTGGCCACTCATGGGAAAAAATATGTAGCATTCTCTCTCTTCGAGCGTCTTCCTCCTCTGACCTCCCAATAGGAGGCAAAAAAAAACTGCGGCGTTTGCTTTGAGCATTTTTTTGCCGGCGGTTTTTTCATTTGATTTAACGACCATGGACAAAAAATGTCGCCAAAAAGCGAAAAGTGTGTATATAAAGCCGCACGGTTCCTGAGATATCTTCTTGAAATCCACAATGAAAGTGACGTTTATATGAGCACAAGCTTAAAGGGGTTGTCCAGGATTTGATAAAGGGATCTGCTTGTTTTTCCAGAAAGAGCGCCACGTCTGTCCATGGGTTGTGTCTGGTATTGCAGCTCATCCTCATTCCCTTGAATCTCGCTGAGCTGCAATACCAGACAGAGTCCATAGACAGTGGTGGCGCTGTGGGTAAAAAATAAGCAGATACTCTTTCTAATCCTGGACCATCTCTTTAAAAAAAACATCATGTAGGTTACACACAGGCCACCAACTGACACCACGTAAAGTGGAAATATGTGCAGAATCTCTTCACCTTTTGCAATGAATTTTTTATTGCTTCAGTTCATCTAAAATAAAAAATGAAGCTACTATGTAATGCGCCTTGATTTAAAACGTCCTATAGTTTTGTGCCTACAGCTCCTATGCAGACTGATGCCTCTCCGTTGCAGCAGACTACAAACAAAACCCTGTGTAGTCAGACCTAGGGATGTCACGATACCAGAATTTGGACTTCGATACCGATACTTTGTTTAGTATTGCGATTTCGATACCAATTCGATACTTTGCCAACAGTAATAAAAAAAAAAGTTCTTTCGTTTTCTGATGTGAGGCGCGACGTGTGATGAATTTTGAATGTGCCTCACATTAATAGTAATCCCATCATGTTTCTCAGTCATGAGTTAATGTGTGAGGTACATGATGGGGTTAATTACTATTAATGTGAGGCACGTGGAGGTTAAATTCATCGCACCTCGTGCCCCACAATAAGTGATAGAAAGCAGTTTTTATTTTATTTTTTTACAGCGCACACATCATAAATGATGCAAAAAAATTGTTGTGCAGGTTATTACGGCCGCGCCAATACTGAATATTTTATGTATTGAGACTTATTTTAATGTTTATTGTAAAAAAGGTCTATGTGTATTTTTTAATTTAACATTACTTTGTTTTCACTTTATTTTTAAACTTTAATGTACTGGCATATACCTATATACTGATAGTACTTAGGCAGTTGTTAGGACAGCCCTGGGGTCCGTCAATAGACCCTGGGCTGTCTGGCCATATATGGTATGTCCCTCGATCGTGTCACAGGAATTCCCTGTGACGCGATCCATGGGCATCCCCCCTTCTCATTTTCCCCTGAATGATGCAGTCAGCTTTGATCGCAGCATTCAGGAGAATAGCGGTGGAGATGAGAGGTTTCTCTAATCTCCGCCGTTACAGAGCGGGGCTGCGGATGTGTAAGACAGTCCTTGCCCCGCTCCTGACAGGAAGTGCGCGCGCGGTCAGCATGAGGTGATGCGGCCGGCGCTGCACTAATGAGCGGCGGCTCAGGCACTGAAGACAGAACAGGGGGGTGTTTTGCAGTGCGCCCGCCATGTTCTGTCTTCAGTGCCGCCACTCATTAGTGCAGCGCTGGCTGCATCGCATCATCCTGACGGCGCGCACTTGTCAGGAGCGGGGCAATGGCTGTATTACACAGCCGCAGCCCCGCTCTCATACATTCATGTGTTACTATACTGAGCTGTGCAGCTGCGCAGCTAAGTATCGAAATACAGGAAATAGCAGTATCGAACCGTTTGGGGATGCAGAGTATCGAAACAGTATCGAAGTTTCGATGCATCGTGCATCCCTAGTCAGACCCTACAGTCTGACCTTTTGCTGACCCTGCAGGATCGGACTACTCAGGGTCTCAATTTAACGCGAAAGCAAAGTTCAACATAGATATTGGCTCCAGGGGCCACACACCATGCCGCCATCACTCACATCTGTTTGTTTCCCAACTAGATGGTCCAGAGACCCCTTGAAGCCTCGTTACTATGAGTCTGGTGAACTCCGGAGCCGGCTTCGAGGCATGGGATTCAGATGACGCTTGTTGCGGAGCGATGGCCGGTGCTTGCGCATTAAACGCCAAGGAGGATGTTACCAGTCCCTCCGTGGAGACTCCGGGCGGGACCCCCACCAGCCTGCTTATGGAGGAGATGCAAGGATATGATGTCGAGTTTGACCCCCCACTAGAGAACAAGTACGAGTGTCCCATCTGCCTCATGGCACTGAGGGAGCCCCTGCAGACACCGTGCGGGCACCGCTTCTGTAGAGCTTGCATCATAAAGTCCATACGGTGAGTTCTGCTTCTCGTCCTGTCATCGCCACCATCTTGACCGTATCTTGTCGGCGCCGCTGGTACGTCCGTTTCCACAAGCAGCGAGGCTTAGGATCATTTTCCAAGTTTGTGGTTCGTGACACCAGTGACATCACCTTCACTACAGCTTTATATTTTCATTCTGACCAGAAGTTTCTCAGACATCGATGCAGAGGAAAAACAAAAATGTAGCAGAATGTCTTCCGTATTATATACACAGTCTTAGGCCTCATTTACACGGCACGCGATTGCGGGCACGACGGCCACATTTTTGGGCCGTGCTCCCATACAAAGTATGGGAGCACGGCCCGTAAAACACGAAAAAACTGACATGCTCCATAATTCCCGGCACAGTTCTACGACACGGGCACCTATCCGTAGCAATTCGGAAAGATGTCCACTGTCAATAGAACTGAATGGGGCCGTAATTACAGCCGTGTGCATGAGGCCTAAGCCTTTGTTCACATCTGCGTCAGGGTTCCGTTCTGGCGTTCCATCGGAGTTTTCCTTTAGAACGGAACCCTGACTGAAACAAACGGAAACCATAGGTTTCTATTTACATCACCATTGATTTCAATGGTGACTGATTCGGTGCAAATGGTTTTCGTTTGTCTCAGTTGTGTAAGGGTTCCGTCGTTTTGACGCAGTCAATACCGTAGTCAACTGCGCTATTCATTCTGTCATAAGGACGGAACCCTTAAACGACGGTGACAAACAGAAATCATTTGCACCGAACCCATCACCCATTGCAAACGGAATCCTATGGTTTCAGTCAGGTTTCCGTTCTGACGGAAAGCTCCGACGCAACGCCAGAACGCAACCCTGACACGGATCTGAACGAAGCCTCGAATTCACACTTTTTTTGCATGATGATTTATTCTTAGTTATACAGGTTGTTAGGCCCCTTTCACGCTGCTTTTCTGGTCTCCGTTTTGGTGTCTACGCCAGGAAAAGCTTTTGACGTAGACGTTAAAGGGGTTATGCAAGGACCAAAAATTATTAGCCGTGTAGTCCCTGTAGTATGTGAGTACGCCCACTAATAGACATTCCGGTCCCCTGTCGCGCCGATTCTGAGATTTTCATAGATTTTTTTTTTTTTATAGCGCTGCCGGGGGGGTCGGATGGCTTGTTGTACAGTTTTCTTTGATGATCCGACTCTTCGTCACGTGACCAACACCTCTGTACTCGGTCGGTCCCATGACACAGAGCCGTATCGTCATCAAAGAAAACGGTGCAACTAGACGCACGCACGCACGCACACACCCCGGCAGCGCTATAAAAATTTATGAAAATTTCATAATCCACGCAACGGGGGATCGGGATGTATATTAGCGAGTGTACTCACATGCTGGAGAGAGTACACTGCTAATCATTTCTGGTCCCCACATAACCCCTTTGAACAGGGGCTGTGATGAATACCTAGCAGTAGCATCACCCGTAGTCTATTATGGGATACATTAACAACTCCTTCCTGACCACCACCCCGTCTTTTGACTGGAGGCGGTGCGGGTCTACAGCGACTTCTTTTGGTGTGGCGGTAGAAAAGGCTTCTGAGCGCTCATCCTCTAAGCAGGAGCTGTAACTTACAGCTCCTGAACTTAAAGCAGCCTCCTGAACACAGCTGGGGTCGGAAAAAAATCTGACCCCCCCCCCCCCCAGCTGTTTAGTCCTTTGTCACCGGAGAACTAGTAAGGACCCCGGGGCGGTCTGTCTGGTAAACCTGCTGCTAGGGCACATTTTGTGATAGTGACACAGTGTAATGTATTGGTATACAGGACTATGCTAATACATTGTAAGTAAAAAAATAAAAATAAAGGTGTAAATAAAGTTATCGCTTTATGGGATAAAACGAAATAAAAAATTCCAAAAATGAATAAAAAGTCATTTTGCATAAAATATTTTTGTTATTGCCCATACATTACCTAAAAATGAAAAGCCTTCACATGTGAGGTATCTACACAACCGGAATAACCTGAAGAGTTAAATTAACCGGTTATTTAGCGTAAAACGTGAATAGGATAAAAAAATACATTAAAAAAACAATGCCGAAAATCACTATTTCCTATTTTCACACCAAAAAAAAAAATCTATAACTTACACAATAATTCTCTTGCATAAAACAAGACCTCATACAGCCACGTCAATTAAAAAATAAAAAAAGTTATGACTGCTGTAAGGCAGAGAGGCAAAAATGGAGACATTTTGCTGCTCATTAAGGCCTTTTCCGGCCCGGTTATTAAGCCCTCCTGCACACGAACGAGGGCCACTTGGGCTGTTTTTCAGGGCATCAGAGAGTAGCACCCGATAGTTTTCATGGACCCATTCACTTTAGTGGCTGAATCGGGTCCGTGAAAATGGACCCGACTCTCCGATCCATGGAAAGTTAGGACCTGTTCTATCTTTCCAGGGATCACGGACGGGACTTGGGCGCCACACGCGGTCCTGTCCATTAGGGTTTAAAGAGCACTTTTAGAATTCTCAAGACTTTTTCATCCGGATCCGTCAGTTCACGATGATGATGATGATGATGATCATGGTGGTCCGTCCGTTCCCTTCACTGGCTGATGAGGGACGATACATCTATGTATTGGGGATACACACAAGCCGTATCGGAAGAACTGCTAACAATAAGTCAATTAAAAAAAACCAAAGTTTCTAATCACCTAAAACATAAATGTAATATATTTAAAAAAAATAAAATAAAGTGCACATGGTCTGCGGACAAGCAGCACACACGTTTAGTTTACAGTAATTTGCCCGTTCCTGGTGTATACTGTATAACCGTTAGCGCTCAGTGAATGTGCGCAGCAGAGCTGGTTCCACCCCGCTCTACTATTCTGGATACACCGGGTAGGCTCAGGCTCGTTAGAATCTATATGGCAGATTTACATTCAGGAGAGCACAAAACCACAGCGCCCAGTGAGAGCAGCCGCGTTGTGTTGGAGGTGCCGCTTGCCCCCTGCTCGCTCTCCGCACCGCCTTCCTCCGTGGGTGCGGTTTTCATTAGAATCAGCAGGAGTTCAGAGGAAGTGAATAGGAAATGGGCCGTAACTGGTCTACTATTAACCCCCGATGGACTGGAGGAAGCCGGTGAATAAACTGCATCCCACATGTCATCGCCTTCACCTAATTCCATGAGCGATTGTCCTCCCACTGCCCCATAACTCATCGTCACGCGGTCACATCCTCCTTGTCTGCTCTCCTCACACGTCCTGTTTACATCCAATCATGTGAAGATTCTACAACCGGATGCGAAGTGTGATCAGAGCTCTGCTATTATAAGGCTATGTTCACACAGAGCGGATTTCACTGCGTAAAAGTACACAGCGTATCCACCCTGGGACCGCAGGGAATTTCGGCCGAGAAACCGCTGCGGAAAACAGCCGGTTAAAGTAAAAAAAACAAAAAGCTTCTACTTACCTGTCCCTCTGACGTCCTGCAGCCCGGCCTCCTGGAATGGCGTTTCATCCCATGTGACCGCTGCAGCCTGTGATTGACTGCAGCAATCACATGGGATGAAACGTCCTCTCAGGAGCCCGGGCTTGGACGCAGGAGCAGAGAGATGTGGGTGAGTATAACTTTTTTTTTTTTGCGATTTTTGTGGCGGAATTGTAGCTTTTCCGCCGCAAAAATTGCAACGTTTGCTATTTGTTGTGGGTTTTACTTCCCCATTGAATTTAATGGGGAAAACCCGCAACAGAAGGGCGGTGTTTCGGAAGCATAAATGGACATGCTGCGGATTTTAAAAAAAACTAACAACGGGTCAATTTATGAACGTTTTTTGTGTTTTTTTTTTTTTTTTTTTGTTTTTTTTTTTTTTTTTACACGCAGTGTGTGGAAGGGATTTGTTCATATCTCATCCGCTCTGCTGCTACTGTATAATACTGCAGATTTTTTCGCAATGAAATATGTGTATTTACGCTACATGTGAACTTACTTTAGTATATCCGAGAATAAAAATGTCACTAAAAGGCAAAATAAGGCAACCAAAACACCACAAAATGCATAATATGTAGCGTTTTTTTTATATTGCTCTATAGACCTTAATGTAAAATCTGGCCGCACAAAAAAAAACACTTAAAAAAATGCCATACCCAGAGCGTGCTGCGTTTAAACAAAAACTCCACTGACCCCCCCCCCCCCCAAAAAAACACCACAAATACAAAAGCAATGTTTGTAGAGCGTTGTAGATCTTACATAGACTTTAATGTTACATCTGGCAGCAGCGATTGTGGCCAAAAAAACATTCCATAAAATAAAGTGGCGTTTTTCTGAAAAACGCTGCGTGTGAAACCAGACGTTTGTGTCGCTGGCTATACGCGGTCGGCATTCGGGCTCCGTTATGAGGCGTTCACAATTTTTACATTGAAGAAAAAAAAATTTACCCAACACATTCTGTTACTTGTAGAAAAAGGAAGATCGGTGCACACCCCGGGGCGACCGGCAAAGCTTAAGCCACCGTAGGTGAAATATCTACCCGCATATTAGACGCCCTCTTGGTATGCTAAAATGAAGCCAGCTGTACTCTGCGTCTGGCCATACATTTCCCCTGCGGCGACCTCTGCAGGAAAAGTGTAGTATTACAGGCAGACAGTAAAATGAATGAGCCAGAATGAGAGCCGGGCTTTGTGAGCGGTTCTCCTCTTTAACTCTGGACCCTGCTCCCCTGCCTGCTCCCTATTACATCTAATGGACGGGGTCTTTGAGACACACAAAGATTTTTCTGTTGTCGAAATAACACATGACATGGGTTCCTCCAGTTTGAAAAAGCCTTTTCATCACAAGAGTCCCCACTGATGAGGCGCTCGGGGGAAGGGTGGCCTCCCGCAGGCTGAGGTGGGCCGACCATTCTTTTTCACTCGTCGGGTACTAGTTGAGTGGAGAGTCCGCGCATGACCGCTGGTGGTCTCCGGGGGGGGGTTTGTCATGTTTTCTGTTCTTACTATTGTATCGTTTATATCCATTTGCTTTGTCTTCAGGGATGCAGGGCCGAAGTGTCCGGTGGATAACGACCTCCTCCTGGAGAATCAGCTGTTCTCGGATAATTTTGCCAAAAGGGAAATTCTTTCCCTTACTGTGAATTGTCCCAGCGAGGACTGTGTGACCAAGATGGAGCTGAGGAAACTTGAGGTAAGCGGACCATATATTATATTCCTAACACAGAGCTCCTCTAAGGCCTCATGCGCACACACACACACACACACACACACACATCCTTCACCGTATTCACGTCCGTTGAAAAATGATCCGTGTGGTTTCCGTTGTCACTCCGCATCCGTTCTGTTTAAGGCCCCATGCACACGACCGTAATTACAGGCCCATAGACTTCTATTGGCCACGGGTACCTTCCCGTTTGCGTACGGGAAGATGCCCGGGCCGTTGAAAAACATAGAACATGTCCTATTTCAGCCCGTAATTACGGCACGGGCAGGCCCATAGGAGTCTGGGGCTCCTGTAATTTACGGGTGGCTACGTGTCTGCACCTGTAATTACGGGAGCGTTTTCTAGGCGACGTCAGGGGATTTACATTTTTGAATAAAGAGAAGCAGAGAAAGTGGTGTCTGAGCGTTAATGTGACCCTTTTAAGGGGTTTGGACATGATTGTGACATCATTTCCAGCCCCCCTTTTGTTACGGGTCCGTAAATAAGGGTGGAATACGGATGACAATGGACCCATATTTACGGCCAGTATTTATGGGAGGGAAAAATACGGTCGTGTGCATGGGGCCTTAAACGGACGTTGTGCTTCCGTTTTTGTCCTCCATTTTAAACGGTCCGTTAAAAAAAACGGAAGGTATTTTAAAATTGACTTGAACTTGTCACATGAACTTTGGCACGCTCTGCCGTTGCATAGGCTTCAATGGGCAAGACGGACACTGAACAAAAGACAAAAGTAGGACACATGTTCTACTTTTGACGGAACGGACACACGGAACCATTAAAACAACGGAAGTGTGTTAAAAAAAAAAGCGGATAGCACACTGAAGAAAATAACTGAAGTGGGCATGAGGCCTAATATCTACATATCTACTTGTCCCATCTATCCGTCACCAGACAGACCTCCTTAATAGGGCAGTGCTAGTGAATGGAGAAGCCCGACCGCGCTCAGAGGACCCCCTTTAACTCCTTTCCCATTATGGATAACCGGAGAACAGAAACTGCATTTTTCTGATAGAGTTCCAAAATTCCCTGCATAGATCTAGTTAAAAGAAAATATAATGCTTCCTGCAGCCACCACTAGAGGGAGCGTAAGATCTGATTGAATACGGTTTATTCCTTGAATGCAATAATAAAACTGTATGCAGTAAGCTCCCCCTAGTGGTGGCTGCAGGGAGACACAAATATATCATTTAACGCTGTCTAGCTTTAGATTTCCTTTTGTACGTTTTTAGCCCTAAAATCCCCCAGTTTATTTAGAGAAATGGTAAATGACCCTGTTAATACTACTGCGATTTCATGTGTAAACCTTTCCCGATCTGGTTCTAGCCGGCTAAGTACTCAGACCTGTACGGTTTCCTTCTCTGCAGCACCACTTGGCTCTCTGTGAGTTTGCCAGTGTGGAGTGTGGACTGTGCCAGCATCCCTTTCCGAGAAAACAGCTACAGAAACACCTGGAGGACGAGTGCCCGAGACGTCTGGTATCGTGTGAAAACTGCGTGGTGGAAATGCCCTATGAGGAGAGGAAGGTAAGTCTGCAGATTATCGGGGTGCAGGTCTAACTTGGGTACCCTATTGGGAGAACGGTAGATCCGTTCACAGATTTACGACCACCGCAATTAACCTGCACGGCCCACTCAATTAAAGTCTGAGAGTTATGGAAAGTCGGTGAACAGGGGTCATGGGACCAGCATTCTCCAGAGGTGGGACACTCCTATCAGGCATTCATGGTAAATCCTGTGGATATGTACTAAATGCTTAAGATAGGAATACCCCTTTAAGCTTTATATAAAAGTGGAACACTTCAGGCAAAACTGATACGATTTTATATTCAGTGCAGGTTTGGAGGGGGCGGAGCATGACACACAGATGGTGTTCAAAGCTCCACCCCTGAGGACCTGCACTAGACATAAGATTGTATCAGTTTTGCCCGGAGTTTCCTTTTTTAAGTTGTACCTTTATCTAACTTTCAACCATTTATACTACAGAGACATGAGCAGACATGCCCCTTGGCCTACGTGACCTGTGAATACTGCCAGACCGATCTCGCCCGTAAACAGGTAACGGACTCCTATAACCATTTTTTTGGGGGGGGAAGGCACTAAACGGACTAGTGAACTTAAAGCGTAGGTTCTGCCTTGGTGACCTTGTACTGGGGAAACTGCATGACCAGCAATTCCTGAATAGATTTCAGACTCTGTCAGCAGACACAGGGGTAACATGATCATAAGGAATTGCTATTTATGCAATTCCCTTCACATAGAAGTTCCCCTTTGGTCATGCCCTGACTAGTTACATCGCTGTGACTCTTGTATTGGGTTAGACATGTGCTGTAGATATAATAGATTTATTAAGGCAAACAAAGATATTTTTCTAGCTTTGAAAGCCATAAAAAATTGGTGTATAGTAAAAGCCGAAGAACATAAATTTGGTGCCATCATCTTTGCCCTGAAGGGTGTTACCCAATTTAAGGCCCCGCTGATGAACTCCTCGTGGGAGGTCCTGTGATCCGCTGAAGGAGACGTTAAAGAGGTTTTCCAGGACCAAAACATTGATGTAATATCCGTGAGGCCCCATGCACGCGACCGCAAAAAATCTCCGCAATTACAGACCCACCCGGTTCTATTGACCGCGGACACCTTTCCGTATCGCTACAGAAGGGTGTTTGTGCTGTGAATTATGGTGCATGTCCTACTTTTAGTTTTTTATGGGTTGTTCCCCCATACTTTGTATGGGAGAACGGCACAAAAATGCGGCCCGAGGCCAGCCGTGCCCGCAATCGCAGGCCGTGATTACGGGTACGGCCGTGTACATGAGGCCTAAGATAGGTCTTCAGTGTTTGATCCATGATGGACGCTTATCCTGGTACTGGAGCTCAGACAGCTTCTTTTTTTTTTTTTTTTTTTTTTTGCTGATCGGCGAGGGTCGGACAAGCAAACCTGGTTCTATGACCATAAGCTGATCAGTGTCCCCCAGCGATCAGCATCTGTGGGGAATCCTGGCAGCAAAGTGTTAAATATCCCTGCAGCGCCACCACAGGGGAAATGAAGCATTACACAGTGTGCATTCATATCAATGTGTTGGTGTAATGTAGGACAGGACCGGTCCTCCAGAGAGAGAGAGAGACGCTCTTTATACCGCTCTCTAGTCTGATCAAGAGATGAGGACCCTCCCGTATTAAAGAGGCTCTGTCACCAGATTTTGCAACCCCTATCTGCTATTGCAGCAGATCGGCGCTGCAATGTAGATTACAGTAACGTTTTTATTTTTAAAAAACGAGAATTTTTGGCCAAGTTATGACCATTTTTGTAGTTCTGCAAATGAGGCTTGCAAAAGTCCAAGTGGGCGTGTATTATGTGCGTACATCGGGGCGTGTTTACTACTATTACTAGCTGGGCGCTCTGATGAGAAGTATCATCCACTTCTCTTAAGAACGCCCAGCTTCTGGCAGTGCAGATCTGTGACGTCACTCACAGGTCCTGCATCGTGTCGGCACCAGAGGCTACAGTTGATTCTGCAGCAGCATCAGCATTTGCAGGTAAGTAGCTACATCGACTTACCTGCAAACGCCGATGCTGCAGAATCATCTGTAGCCTCTGGTGCCGATGTGTCCTCGCTCGTCTGACACGATGCAGGACCTGTGAGTGACGACACAGCGTGATCTGGCAGAAGCTGGGCGTTCTCAAGAGAAGTGGATGATACTTCTCATCAGAACGCCCAGCTAGTAAAAGTAGTAAACACGCCCCGATGTACGCACACAATACACACCCAGTTGTACTTTTACTTTAAACACGCCCACTTGTACTTTAGAAAGCCGCATTTGCATAAATACGAAAATGGTCATAACTTGGCCAAAAATGCTAGTTTTTTAAAAATAAAAACGTTACTGTAATCTACATTGCAGCGCCTATCTGCTGCAATAGCAGATAGGGGTTGCAAAATCTGGTGACAGAGCCTCTTTAACTCAGGATTCCCTCATAGGGTGTATGAAAATGGGTTTTGTAAACTAGACCACCCTTTGAAGCATTACATGGTACACTTTGAGATAAATGGGATTAATCTGTTCCTCCAGAGGTTGCCGACTAAAAGTCTCATGATTAAGTCAAGTTTTATACACTGAAAGTAAACAAAGGCTCATATTGAATGACTGCAAGCAGAGATTTTGACAAATGTGAGGAATTGATACAGAAAGTATATAGAAAAATTCAAGACTATCAGCTGACGCTGTAATAGTAAGGCCCCGTGCACACAAACGTGTTTTGGCAGCCGCAAATTCATTTCAATGGGCCCGGATTTGCGGGTGAACTCCGCGGCCGTCCGAGCCGCAAGTCACGGCCCGAGCACACCACTACAGGTCATGTGCATGAAGCCTACGGCTACGTTCACACAGGGTAAAAGTACACAGGGTATCCGCCCCGGGTACCGCAGGGAATTCCGGCTGAAAAACCGCACCAAATTGTGGTGCAGTTTTTCGTCCGGAATGTCTGCTGCGGAAAACGGCATGTTAAAAAAAAAAAAAAAAAAAACACACACATTTACCCTCTGACGTCCTGCAGCCCGGCCTCCTGGGATGACCCATGTGATCACTGCAGCCTGTAATTGGCTGTAGCGATCACATGGGTCATCCTAGGAGACCAGCGTGGACAAAAAGTTTTTTTTTTTCTGAGTTGTATTTTTTTGCACCAGAATCGCTGCTTTTCCGCCGCAAAAAAACAAATATTTGTTGTGTGTTTTACCGTCCCATTGAATTCAATAGGGAAAACCCGCAACCCATTAGCGCGATCGCGGAAATCTAATTTACGCAGCGTGTGGATGAGATTTCTTTAAAACTCCTCCACTCTGCTGCTACTGGATTATGCTGCGGATATTCCACAACTAAATCTGTTGCGAAAAATCCACAGTATTTACTATGTGGGAACTCCTCCTAAGGGTAGCGTGTTATGTGCAGATTTTGCGGAGGATTTCAGCCCTTAGGGTATGTTCACACAGAGTTTTTTTGGCACGGTTTTTGACGCGGAAACCGTGCCAAAAACGTCTGAAAAAGCTTCTTATGGATTTCAATCGGGGGGGCGGAGGCGTGTTTTTTTTTTTTTTTGTTTTTTTTTTTTCCCGCGAGCAGAAAAAAACGCTCGTGGGGAAAAAGAATCGTCGTGCCCTTTAGTCGCGCGTTTCAGTCTCTGACCGCCTATTGACATCAATTGGAGGCAGAGAAAGCGTTTTTTCGCGTCGTCTTTTGCCCTGGGCCGTAAAATGTGGCATGTGTTCTGCCGCCAGGTCAAAATCTGCCTCAAAATTCCTTCAGGAATTTTGAGGCAGATTTTTCCGCCTGCAAAAAACTCTGTGTGCACAGGGCCTTATATAATGAAAAGGATAAAATCCGCAGTGACCATCCAGAGCCGAATGAACAGGTTGAGGATTTGAAAATCTTCAGCATTCACTGTTTTTTTTTTTTTTTTGTGCATAAAATATTCAACCTCATGTGGTGGATGTTTTTGAAATCTGATATACTCTTCCCCCCCCTTACCAGTCCAGCTCTCTATAGCGGATTCTCCAAGAAGGATCATACAGCTCATCATTGTATACAGTGCTAATCATGTTCTCCTAACTACATGGACTGTAACTGTTTTGCTTTTCTCTCAGATGGCCGATCACTATGACATGGACTGCTACAAGGCTCCAATTCCATGCACTTACAGTCACTTTGGATGCAAAGAAAAGGTGAATTATTTGTGTTATTGCCTAAACAATGTTACCATGAAAACCGTCAGTATGAAATTATGTGAAGCGGAACTAAAGTGTAAAATCCTCCCACGTATTCACATCTATATTCTTGTATATAGGGGGCAGTATTATAGTAGTATATTCTTGTATATAGGAGCAGTATTATAGTAGTTATATTCTTGTATATGGGGGCAGTATTATAGTAGTTATATTCTTGTATATAGAAGCAGTATTATAGTAGTTATATTCTTGTATATAGGGGGCAGTATTATAGTAGTTATATTCTTGTATATAGGGGGCAGTATTATAGTAGTTATATTCTTGTATATAGGGGCAGTATTATAGTAATTATATTCTTGTATATTGGGGCAGTATTATAGTAGTTATATTCCTGTATATAGGGGGCAGTATTATAGTAGTTATATTCTTGTATATAGGGGGCAGTATTATAGTAGTTATATTCTTGTATATAGGGGGCAGTATTATAGTAGTATATTCTTGTATATAGGAGCAGTATTATAGTAGTTATATTCTTGTATATAGGGGGCAGTATTATAGTAGTTATATTCTTGTATATAGGGGGCAGTATTATAGTAGTTATATTCTTGTATATAGGGGGCAGTATTATAGTAGTTATATTCTTGTATATAGGGGGCAGTATTATAGTAGTTATATTCTTGTATATAGGGGCAGTATTATAGTAATTATATTCTTGTATATTGGGGCAGTATTATAGTAGTTATATTCTTGTATATAGGGTCAGTATTATAGTAGTTATATTCTTGTATATAGGGGGCAGTAATATAGTAGTTATATTCTTGTATATAGGTGGCAGTATTATAGTAGTTATATTCTTGTATATAGGGGGCAGTATTATAGTAGTTATATTCTTGTATATAGGGGCAGTATTATAGTAGTTATATTCTTGTATATAGGGGGCAGTATTATAGTAGTTATATTCTAGTATATAGGAGGCAGTATTATTGTAGTTATATTCTTGTATATAGAGGCAGTATTATAGTAGTTATATTCTTGTATATAGGGGCAGTATTAGGGCATGACCACACATGGCGGAATTCCTCCGCAACTGTCCGCATCAATGCCGCACAGAATCTGCGTTGCAGATTCTGCAGCGGATCTGCACAAAATGTGCAGAAAATTGATGCGGACTGGCCGCTGCGGACTGCAGGAAAAGTGCTTCTCTTCTCCCTATTCAGTGCAGGATAGAGAGAAGGGACAGCACTTTCCCTAGTGAAAGTCAAAGAAATTCATACTTACCGCCCGTTGTCTTGGTGACGCGTCCCTCTTTCGGCATCCGGCCCGACCTCCCTGGATGACGCTCCAGTCCATGTGACCGCTGCAGCCTGTGCTTGGCCTGTGATTGGCTGCAGCCGTCACTTACACTGAAACGTCATCCTGGGAGGCCGGACTGGAGACAGACGCAGGGAGTTCTCGGTAAGTATGAACTTATATTTTTTTTTACAGATACATGTATATTGAGATCGGTAGTCACTGTCCCGGGTGCAGAAACAGTTACTGCCGATCGCGTAACTCTTTCAGCACCCTGGACAGTGACTATTTAGACGTCTCCTAGCAACGCTCCCGTCATTACGGGAGCCCCATTGACTTCCTCAGTCTGGCTGTAGACCTAGAAATACATAGGTCCAGCCAGAATGAAGAAATGTCATGGTAGTAAAAACAATACGCTCCGCAGCACACATAAGATCTGCGGACTTCATTGCGGAATTTTGACTCTCCATTGAAGTCAATGGAGAAATTCCGCCATGAGTCCGCAACCAGTCCGCCACTGCTCCGCAACAGACAGAGCATGCTGCGGACACCAAATTCCGCTCCGCAGCCTATGCTCCGCAGCGGAATTGTACGCATCGTGTAAACGAACACTGCTAAATTAAAGTGAAAGTCAATGGAGAAACGGCTCCGCTGCGGATTAACGCTGCGGAGTGTCCGCAGCGGAATTTAAGTGAAATTCCGCTATGTGTGAACCCGCCCTTATTGTAGTTATATTCTTGTATATAGGGGCAGTATTATAGTAGTTATATTCTTGTATATAGGGGGACAGTATTATAGTAGTTATATTCTTGTATATAGGAGCAGTATTATAGTAGTTCTATTCTTGTATATAGGGACCAGTATTATAGTAGATATATTCTTGTATATAGGAGCAGTATTATAGTAGTTATATTCTTGTATATAGGAGCAGTATTATAGTAGTTATATTCTTGTATATAGGGGCACTATTATAGTAGTTATATTCTTGTATATAGGGGCAGTATTATAGTAGATATATTCTTGTATATAGGAGCAGTATTATAGTAGTTATATTCTTGTATATAGGGGCAGTATTATAGTAGTTATATTCTTGTATATAGGGGGCAGTATTATAGTAGTTATATTCTTGTATATAGGGGCAGTATTATAGTAGATATATTCTTGTATATAGGAGCAGTATTATAGTAGTTATATTCTTGTATATAGGGGCAGTATTATAGTAGTTATATTCTTGTATATAGGGAGCAGTATTATAGTAATTATATTCTTGTATATAGGGGGCAGTATTATAGTAGTTATATTCTTGTATATAGGGGCAGTATTATAGTAGTTATATTCCTGTATATAGGGGGCAGTATTATAGTAGTTATATTCTTGTATATAGGAGGCAGTATTATAGTAGTTATATTCCTGTATATAGGGGGCAGTATTATAGTAGTTATATTCTTGTAAATTATACACCATTTAGCTTGTATAACAAGCAAATCTGACTACTTTTTAAGTGAAAACTGTGCTTTCACTTCCCCTCCCCCCCCCCCTCCCCCTGCTCCTTTTTGGTATGGAATTGCAATATAATGGTATTTCCAAGATTTTCATGTATATTCCAGCTGACTTTGTCCGGTTCCAACAGATGCAGAGGAACGATCTTGCGCGTCACCTGCAGGAGTTTACCCAGGCTCACATGCGAATGATGGCACAGACCCTGAGAAGTGTCAGCAGTTCCATGACACCGACCACTAACTTGGCCAGCATGTCATTTGACCCCAACCAGTTTGAACCTGCTCCTCCGTCCTTTCCAGCACCAACGTCCTTAATGTCGTCCCCTCATGACTCCAGCCAGCAAATCCAGGGCATGAAGGACACCATTAAACAGCTGGAAGCGCGTCTGGTGATCCAGGACCATCAGATACGGGAGCTCACGGCCAAAATGGAAACCCAGACCGCCTTTGTAACGGACTTGAAACTGAAGCTTGTGGAGGTAGAAGCTCAGCAGTACAACGGCATCTTCGTATGGAAGATCAACCACTTCAGCGCTCATCTGAAGAGCCAGGAGGAGCAGAGGCCGGTGGTCATCCATAGTCCTGGATTTTACACCAGCAAACCGGGCTATAAGCTCTGCCTCCGGATGCACCTCCAATCCCCCAGCGCACCTCGTTGTGCCAACTACATTTCCCTCTTCGTGCACACCATGCAGGGCGAACACGACAACCTCCTCCTCTGGCCTTTTCAGGGAACCATCCGGCTCTCCATCTTGGACCAGACCGAAGGCTCCAACATTCAGGACCAAGAGGAAGTTATGGACACTAAACCGGACTTGTTGGCCTTCCAAAGGCCCACCATGCCCCGAAACCCAAAGGGCTTTGGTTACGTCACCTTTATGCCAATCCAGGCCTTAAGACAGAGGATGTTCATTAAAAACGATACGCTGCTGGTACGCTGCATAGTCACCAACCAAGGAGAGGTGAGCAGCCCACGGCGCGAGGGATTTCAACCACGAAACAGCGACGGGGCCACATTATAGTCCATTGTTTGAAGTGGCGAGGATCTAATGAAACCTTCTCAGTCATAACCCGTATTCGGCCACGGCCTTTCTTATAAGACTAAGCAAAGTTTCCGAACTTTTGACACGATTGTATATTAAATATATTTTTACCGGTGCTGAGCGTTCTTCCAGTATGACGTATTTGTTGGACGCGGTCTTTGGTTTTTACCATAGAAACCATAGAACGTTTTCAGAAATGTTGGCGCTGATATTAGTCTTCCGATTCTGAATAAAATCTACTTCTTGCTACACACGTCATAGGCAGTGACCGCTAGTTTCTTGTACATTGGGTGATGGGTATATTAGAACTTTTCATGGTTTCCATCTTACTCCTAACCCTTCTCTCCATCTTTCCAGAAATAACCATTATACACCTCATAGGATCAGACAATCCTATAATATCCCATAATAACTTACACATACCGACTCTTAAAGGGTAACTAAACTTTCAACAAACTTCTGACATGGCAGAAGTTTTGGTTGGTGGGGGTCCGAGCACTGAGACCCCCGCCAATCGCTAAAACGTAGCGGAAGAAGCGCTCGTGTGTGCCGCTTCGTTTCTGTTCGACTTTTTCTGGAACTCTATGTAGCGGTGTACGGAATGAAAAGAAAGTCTGAGGCCGTACACCGCCACATCGGCTTTCCGGAAAAAGTCGTACAGAAACGAAGCGCTTCTGCTGCTTATGTTTTAGCGATTGTTGGGGGTCCCAGTGCTCGGACTCCCGCCAATCAACATTTCTCATGTAAGGGGTTGTCTCAGCTCAGGTATTTGTGGTATATCACTAGGATATGCCACTAATGTCCTATTGATTACATATTATTAAGTCTTTGTGCTCTGTTATTTCTGTTACAGTAAAGTTTCCACATTGTATCAACTTGTGGCTATAACTTCGAAAAAAAAAAATCCCCCACACCAGCTAATGATTGTCCGAACCCACCTCCTTCCATTAAAAGAGGTTTTTGCACCCAATAAAGTAACGGCGTCCTGCTAAAATTGCTGATTCTTTGGAGCCAATCGCTAGAATGTACAGGACCTGGATCAGAGCTGTGCAGAAAACATGTTAAAAGGGGTCTAAAGCCCCTTCATTCTCATGATCGCTGGGGCTCCAACTGCTGCTTAGCAAGTCACATTCCAATACCTACATTTCAAGTCCCCACCATCATTGGTTGACAACAAGGGGATCATCCGTGTGTTACTATGTGATGATTGGAGTTTTACTTGAAACGTATGTTGCCTTCTATGAAAACACTATTGATAATATGCACCGGCCTGTATGTGTTTCAAAAAGTTATGTCCGCTTATTTGGCAGGGGGTCCCTTATTCCTACCATTGATGGTGATTAATGGGATTTGGGTAATTTAAAAATGAGATTTGGTCTTGAACGTCTTACAGGAAATCCAAAGCCTTGAGGCCAGAAGTCGTCTATAGCCGGCCGGACACGGTCTGATTACAAGGCCGGTCGTGTCATCGGGACGATGTGTTCCACCAGGCACATGCGGCTCAACTCGACCACAAACCTGAAAGCTTGATCTTCCAATTTTATACTTCGCCTTCCGTATTTTCCTGAGCACCACCACAGGCGATCGCGTACCTGTCCCGTGGATTCCAGTTTGGTTTCACCATTGATTGGCACCTTTTCAATTCATAGTCACAGAAATGAACTTGTTGCAAAAAGGCGACCTAAATCCTGACCATGTGAGTTCCCGTCAGCTACAAACAAATATTCCAAATTGTCATTCATCGCATAAGACGTTGCCGGGCTCATTGTGATGTGGATTTTCCTGTTCTGTAACTCTGAAGGTGGAAGAATTCTGAGAAGCGCTTAAGGCCTTGAGATCGCAGTCGTATAAATATTATGTAAAGTGGTTTATGTCATCACCTTTTCTAGTCTGACAGGTGTAAAAAGTTATAAAAAAAAGTTGCGTAAAACAATTGAGACTGTTCCCAGGTATGGTGTTAAATCTACCGTTTTATGTATGCAGCTCTATGTGCCGCACTGTAACCTTTAAATCAAATCAAATCTGGTCTAGTCTGATCCTGCGGTCACACAAACCTCCATCTGTCTCCTACTACTACTTATCCATTATTACAGGGTATTGACACTACTTGGGGAGATCCAGCTGATCTCCCCAAGTGATGTGGTGATTGGGGTGGGCTAAGGGCTATTGGAGTGAGCCTTAAGGACTATGCTCCCTGGGAAGAAGTATGCAAAATAGCTCTCCTCTACAAGGAAGAAAACTGTCTCCCTAGTGCCACCTATAGGTGACTATCCTGCAAGTCAATGACTGACCCTTTATAGAGCCTCGAAACAGGACTCTGGTTAATGGCCAAACCAGACACACCATCTGTAGACCACACTGTTTCAGAGGTGTTGCTCCTCATCAGTACAGAGTAGGGTTCTGTTGGCTCCGTGAGATGCCTGTGAAGCGGCTCTGGGAAGATACTTATTCTCCGTACGGAGATCCAGCTAGTCGGTTATCTTCAGGTCGCCCATAGGTGGCACTAGAGAAACTAATTTCTTCTATCTGGAGGAGAGCTATTTTGCATACATTTTCCCAGGGTACATTGCCCTTTACGCCCCCTACCACCTTTAGGGTATGTTCACACAGGCTATTTTCAGGCCATAAACGGCTGAAAAATCGGAAGCAGAACGCCTACAAACATCTGCCCATTGATTTCAATGGGAAATACGGCATTCTGTTCCGACGGGGTGTTATTTTACGCCTCATTTTCAAATAAGGGCATGTAAAAAGACGCCCGCAAAAAAAGAAGTGCTTGTCAATTCTTGAGCCGTTTTTCATTGACTCAATAGAAAAAACGCTCCAAAAACTACTGCAAATAAACGCGAGTTGCTTAAATAACGGCTGAAAATCGCTGGCTGCTTTCCCTTGATAACAGATCCGTATTTTGTTAAACGTGTCCTTAGGTAAAAAAAACTCCCCGTGGGAACGGAACACTGTATTTCCCATTGAAATCAATGGGCAGATGTCTACGGCTAAAAATAGGCCGTGTGAACATACCCTTACACCAAGTCTGGATTCACACAAAGCATTTGCTATGTTTTTCTGCTGTTTTTGTGGCTTTTTTAAGGGTATGTTCACAGAGGAAGTATGGACTTTTAGTTCAATTTAAACGTGAAATAAATTCCGATTTCAGATTTTTGTGGCGGATTCACCGCTTTTCTGTCCTAAAAATCACATTTGCTATTTGTTACGGGTTTTAACCTCTCCATAGGATTTTATGGGGAAATACCGCTACAAAAGTGCAACAATTCTGCGGCATAATTTGACATACTACGGATTAAAAAAACGCACTGCCGGTCATTTTATAAAAAAAAATTCTCCGGATTTTTTTTCACAGCGTGTGGATGCGATTTATTAAAATCACAAACTCTGCCGCTACTGTAAATGCTGCAGATTTTCCACCATTAAATACGTTGCGGAAAATCCCCCCGTACGCACATACCCTAAGGCCGGGTTTCCACGTAGCGTTAACCCTGCAGAATTTCCGCAATGGAATTCTGTGCGGAAATTCCGCAGCATTTACAGTAGCAGCAAAGTGGAAGAGACTTAGAAAATCTCATGCCCTCGCTGCGGAAAAAATCTGCAGCGTAAGCGTTAATAAATTGACCTGCGGTGTGGAATTTAAATCCGCAGCATATCAATGCTGCGTTTTCGTTGCTGCTCTGTTGCGGGTTTCCCTCATTAAATTCAATGGGATTGCAAAAGAAAACCAAGTTTTGCAGCGGAATCGCAGTGATTCCGCTACAAAAATCGCAACTCGGGAAAATATAAAATTCATACTTCCCCAAAACGCTCTCCTCCTTCCTGCAGTCCAGCCTCCTACGATGACGTTCCATCCTATGTGATTGGCTATAGCGTCACATGGCCTGCAGCATCATCATAGGAGGCCGGACTACACACAGAAGTGAGGGAGGGGGGTAAGTATGAACTTATTTTTTTTTTTTTCAGCTTTACGCAGTGGAGATTCAGTTCGAATGTGGTGCGGTTTTTCGAATGGAAGGTGCTGCAGGTTCCAGGTCGGATACGCTGCGCAGTTTTTACGCAAAGTATCCGACCCGTGGGAACCCGGCGTTATGTTTTGTTTTTTTTTTAGAGGTTCTCTCAGTGCATTTTTTTTTTGTAGTCTGTAGTAAAATATTAATGCACTACTTAAACTGTGGTGGTTTTTTGTGGTCCGTGGTGTTTGATTTTGTTGCAGAAATTTCTGGGATTTAAAATAAGTTCCATTCATCTGCTGCAGAAACAGCCACAATCGGACAAATGGAACAGATTTTCAGTCCCAAAAAATTCTGCAACAAAATCTGCTGCGTATGACTGCAGCCTAAGGGTATGTTCACACGGCCTATTTACGGACGTAATTCGGGCGTTTTTGCCCCGAATTACGTCTGAAAATAGCGCCTCAATAGCGCTGACAAACATCTGCCCATTGAAAGAAATGGGCAGACGTTTGTCTGTTCACACGAGGCGTAATTTACGCACCGCTGTCAAATGACGGCGCGTAAATAGACGCCCGCGTAGAAGAAGTGACCTGTCACTTCTTTGGCCGTAATTGGAGCCGTTATTCATTGACTCCAATGAATAGCAGCGCTAATTACGGCCGTAATTGACGCGGCGTTCAAGCGCCTGCACATGCCGGTACGGCTGAAATTACGGGGATGTTTTCAGGCTGAAACATCCCCGTAATTTTAGCCGTAACGGACGCCCTCGTGTGAACATACCCTTACACAGCATGCCCAGGGTGTGGCCCTTTTTTTTTGGTTTTATTTTCACATGGAACTTCACAAAGTACAAAAAAAGCATCAACAAAATGACATTAAAAGCAACAAAAAAAAAAATAAACGACAAATTCCAGTGCTCCCTCTGTCAATAAGGCCAAATTCATACTTGCATTCTGGCCGCTGCGGTATTTTACCATCTACTATTCAGCCGTATTTCAACAAGCTCAGGGGCATTTCCTATCATCTAGAATTGATGCGAAGTGCAAACATGCAATCCTACAAATATCCAGCAGGTGGCAGCAGATCCTGATAAATGGTGCGACTGGTCCTATTTATATTGGCGGATTCTGATGCCCATAAAGTAATTTGGGAGCCGTCATATATGTCTCACAACTCGTGATAAATGTCTCAGGCTACGGGCTGTTGTAAAGGAACGCTATGTGCTCCGGATATAGGCTGCGCTTTGGTCGCACAACACGAAGATCGCAAGGTTGCATTGTGTCATCGCAAGTAATACTTATGAATGTGGTCACGTTACTATACATGAGAGTCGGGAAAAAAAAAATCCACATTTTGGTTGCAGATCCTAAATAGTGAGTGACTTTTCCACCATAGACTGCAATGTAAGACTGCGACTTATTTGCCGCATTTCAGCGATTTTTCTTGTTTTGGTTATCGCCAAGCCCAAATCATATCCTAAATCTGCAAAAAAAATTTGGTTGTGCGACTTGAGGTCGCGCGACCAAAGTCGCCGTGTAGCTCTAGCCATAATTCTTTCTTGGCGGTTTTCTGGAGCCTCTAATGCAGGGGTCGGCAGCCTTCGGCACGCCAGCTGTTGTGAAACTACAACTACCAGCATGCCCTGACAGCCAAAGACTTTAACCCCTTAGTGACCAGCCCATTTTATGTCTTAATGACCAAGCAATTTTATTCGTTTTTCTATAGTCGCATTCAAAGAGCTATAACCTTTTTATTTTTTCGTCTACATAGCTGTATGAGGACTTGTTTTTTGCGGGATTAGTTGAGCTTTTTAATAGCACCATTTTTGGGTACATATAATTTTTATATTAACTTTTATTAACCTTTTTGGGGGGGATTATAAAAAAAAAACTGAAATTCCGCCATTGTTCTATGCGTTTTTAAATTGACGCCGTTCACTATGCGACATAAATAACATGTTACCTTTATTCTATGGGTCGGTACGATTACGGCGATATCACATATGTGGAGGTTTTTTTTATGTTTTACGACTTTTGCACAATAAAAACACTTTTGAACTAAAATTCTTTGTTTTTGCATCGTCGCTTTCCAAGAGCCGTAACTTTTTTATTTTTCCATCAATGTAGTGATTTTTTGGGCTTGTTTTCTGCGGGACGAGACGTAGTCTTGAATGGTACTGTTTTGGGGTGCATGGGACTTATTGATTCATTTTTATTATGACTTTTTTGGGGGGCAATGGAAAAAAATTGCAATTTCGCCATAGTTTTTTGCGTTTTTTTTTTACGGTGTTCACTTTGCGGTTTAAATTACATATTAACTTTATTAATGGAGTCATTACGGTCGCGGCGATACCACATATGTGTACTTTTTTTTTTTTTTTACACTTTTACTAAATAAAACCACTTTTTATGGAAAAAAATGGTTTTATTTATTTTTTTACTGTACTTTTTATTAATAATCTTTAT
Source organism: Rhinoderma darwinii (assembly GCF_050947455.1). Taxonomy (NCBI): domain Eukaryota; kingdom Metazoa; phylum Chordata; class Amphibia; order Anura; family Rhinodermatidae; genus Rhinoderma; species Rhinoderma darwinii. Next base: position 65,570,541 of record NC_134695.1, on the reverse strand, counting down.
TTCACTTTGATGACGGATTTTATTAGTCCCACTAGGGGACTTTACTGTGCGATGTTCCGATCGCTGCTATAATGCTCTGGTATACTTCGTATACCAGAGCATTATTGCCTGTCAGTGTAAATCTGACAGGCAATCTGTTAGGACGTGCCTCCGGCGCGTCCTAACAGGCATATGTCCAGGGCAGACCTGGGGGCTTTTATCAGTCCCCGGCTGCCATGACACCCCATCGGAGACCCGCGATTGCATTCGCGGGCCGCCGATGGGTGACAGAGGGAGCGCACTCCCTCTGTAAACAAAGTTAAATGCCGCGGTCGCTATTGACGGCAGCATTTAACGGGTTAAACGGCCGCGATCGAAGTAAACTTCGATCGCGGGCGTTGGAGCAGGAGCTCAGCTGTCATCAGACAGCAGAGCCCCGGCACCAGCCTGCACGGGAGACCCGTGCAGGACTTAGACTAGGCTGACGTGAAAAGGCGTCAGCCTAGCCTAAAGCCCATTAGTGACTCATGTGAAAAGGCGTATTAGTGGTCACTAAGGGGTTAATATTTGAGCCAAAGACTGTTTAGGCATGCTGGGAATAGTAGTTTCACAACAGCTGGAATGCCGAAGGTTGCTGACCCCTGCTGTAATGCCAGTCTACAAGCTCGGATACATTGAGGAGTGCGCCCCCTTGTGTCAATGTTCTGATGATCTGTAGTTTATCGCTTTTCCATTGACTTGTCTGTAAATAATATCTGTATAATTGTCACATTCTGACATCACAAAGTGCCAATTATAGAGATAAGCGGCGTTACTTAGCCGCTGCTCATCTCTCCTCTGTCAGAAGAGATCTGACACAGGAAGAGGAAGTTCCTAATGAGAGGTACATGATACTAAATCAGTGATTAACATGAAGCAGCTGATTGCTCTTTAAAAAGAGGTTCTGCAGCAGCTGTGTTGTATAATTTAAGGAATTGCCGAAGGATGTAGAAAATAAATGGTGGCAATTTAGGAGTCCTGAAGAATCTCTGTAAAGAGAACCAGTCACCTAATAAATGTTGCCCTATCTGGGGACATCATATAATATTAAACTTGACCCCAGACTCTAGGCTGCCCTCTACAGGATAATTGCAGCACAGTAATTAACATTAAAGGGTAACTAAACGTTCGAGAAACTTCTGACATGTCATAGTGAGATTGGTGGGGGTCCGAGCACTAAGACCTCCACCGATCGCTAAAACGAAGTGGCAGAAGCGCTCATGTGAACGCTCAGCCGCTTTGTTTCTGTTCGGCTTTTTCCGGAAAGCCGATGTAGCGGAGTACGGGCTCATAGACTTTCTCCACCAAAAAAAAGCTCCAGCAGTTTTAAAAATTAAAAAAGAGGTTGGCAACTCGAAGTCAGTTTATAGATGTAGCAGTGCTGAGTTTGTCATCTGCCTCAACGCATTACGATTTTATATAGGACTGCGGGTAAACGTGCTTCATTATCCGAACTCAGAGAACCAGCCAGAAATGGTAAATGACAAGTTCAGCTCTGCTACATCTGTACGTTGACCATAAATCTTATACATATTTGCCTTTACCATGCCAAGTCTGTTGCACTTTGTTGTCTTAGAGGCCTCACATTGGAGGGTAATAATGCTGACTGAGGGCTGTTTGTTATTATAGGGTCACCAGACACCAAGTTTCACATGACGCCCCATAAATAATGCAGAGCGCGTTAATGTTTTAGGAATAGAGAGAACATGTGACGTAATTCCTGGCACGGCGATTTAACGATGTGATTCTGCACTTTATGTGCAAATTTAATCCTCCGCTGTGTTAGAACGAGGTTTACTCGAGGTCGCTCTGAACAGTAGGAGGGGGGACGTTATAGGGTCCAACATTCCCCCTTCCAGGCCTGTACCCTAAACTGTGTCAAGAGTTAGAGAACGCACCCATGTTAGACACCTTAAAATGCTTAACGGTGTTGGACCCCCACAGATCATGTACTAATGACCTATCCGGTGGATAGGTCATCGGTTGTCCACACAACCCCTTTAAAGAGGAGCTGTCACCTCTCCAGACAGGTCCGGTTTACAAAATAATTGTATTCCCCATAAAATAACATTTCTGAAGCATCTTTTCTTAGAACTCTATTTTGTGCCGTTCCTCTGTTATTCCTCCTAGAATTGTATGAATAAATTGACAACTGGGTGTTACCATTGGGGGTTGTGTCCCAACAGACTGACACTGTCCAATCACTGCTGAGAGAGTGAGACTGTAGGGACACGCCCCTTAAAAAGGGGAATGGTAACACCCAGTTGTCAATTTATTCATACATTTCTAGGAGGAATAACAGAGGAACAGAACTATGTTCCAGATCTGGAATACGAATATTTACTAAAAATTGACACGTCAGGAGAGGTGACAGGTCCTTTTTAAGTTCCAAAAACTGGCAAATATTAGAAACCGTGTCGTTTGACAAGAGATCAATTAAGGTCGATGTCTTTTTTAGAAAACACATTTTCAAATACCCTATAAGGGAATTCTGATGTAATAATGGGGGGTCCCCTTCAAGAAACCCATCTATCAGCCTGAGCGGAGAGCGGCTACAAAAAGCATCTGTTGCTCTGGACGACCCAACCCATCTATACATTACACAGTAGCTCATTCATTTTAATGGTAATTGTGTAATGCTTACTTTCACCTGTGGTGGCGCTGCAGGACAATTGAACAGTTGCTGCTGGGTTCCCAAACTGATTACAGCTGATCGCTGGGGTCTCAGCTGCGGGACACCCTATGATCAGCTTGTTGCAGGGGTAACAAATGTCCACGGTGACCCTAAAAAATATGTTAGTCCTTGCTGCCACCCCCATGACTAGAATAATGTGAAAGCTTCCTATGTGTTGCAGGAAGCCAGTTGGCCCTTATACATGGGGCCCGATTTCAGTTGCAAGCGTTAGGAAGTGAAATCTGGAAAGCTGGCACATGGCAATGTGACTCTCGTAACGTAATATTACACTCCGGTTATTACAAGACATTAATAACAGGAAGTTTTCTGCAGTGCCCCATTATACACAACGCTGCAGCATCAGATAAGAGGGTCCCCGGCTTCCTAACCAGCAGTCAAACAAAGTCGACCAGACCGGGCGGATATGAAAGTAGGCCGACAACTGCTGCGTACATAACCCTCCCCTCCCCCAACCTAATATATTAAATATAATAATAAATGGGATTTTTTAATATAATGCCCAAAGTATTAATAAACGCACCGCATATTAATACAATGTCATTTTTCATGTCCGTTCAGCCTCAGACCCGACAATGTCAAGAAAAGGGATTTTCTTTTTTTTTATACTTTTAATGATAAATATAAACAGCAAAAGTTATAAAACAGAAACTGGATCTGGGAGGCGGTTACGTAAAGCGTCCCTACTGGATCAATGCTCTAGAGTCTAGACAATATATGTACCTGCTTCATGCCGGGAGCAATTCTGTACCATTTTACCAGCAGGCAGAACCTGCGATCACCTGCTGTGCCTTTGTAAATCCTCCTGTTGTTAGACTATTATGCAGCCTCGCAGGAAGCCTATCAGAACGAACAGAGTGAATCATCCAAAAATGACCAATCTGTTATATAACGGCAGCATCTGCTGTGCTTGTAACGGCGGGTTATATAACATAGATTTATATAGGCATGCTTATCATTCTGGAATCTGGGAAAGCTGGGTGACATCTTTTATTGGGGTTGTACTGACAGCCATATTCAGTTATCAAGGCAATCGCACAGAGCGCCGCTTTACTGAATGTTAATGGTCTAGGCATTCGGAGATTACACCCCCCGATCCAGTACTTGATGCCCGAGCCTACGGACAGGATACATCATTCCATAGTTATTATATTGGGCAGAGTTGTTTAGGCACCAGCGTAGCAGTACGTTGTATGATTAGATTATTTGGGCACTATAGGATACACCATAAGAGTCAGTATAATGTTCTACACAGTGCCTGGTATTGCTGCTCAGCTCCATTGACGTGAATGGGGCTCAGATGCAGTACCACATACAACCTGTGGACAGATGTGGTGCTGTTTTTGGAAGAAAACAGCCATGTTTATCCAATTGTGAACAACCTAAAGAATAAGCGGTCTGTCTTATATGCCCTCCTGCTGGTGTAATATTAGCAAGATGACTTGTGCACTTTATATCTTAGAGTAACTTTGGCTAGATGGGTATGTGTGTCCCCCAACAGAATCATGGCCCCTTTTATTTAGAGATAAGGAGGAGGGTAGCGTAGAAGATGCGGCGTGTGCACTCCTTGGTTTGCTACAGAATGATAAGATTAATGTAAAGATAAATGGTTAGAGAACTCATTAGCCAATATTCAAGTAGGTAAATCTGAGTTACTAGAGGGGGGGCCTCCATCTATTAGCCAGATTGGAGAGCGGCAACAAAAAGCATCTCTCACGTTGGAGGACCCGGCCCATTTGCGCATTATACGGATGGACCATTGATTTTAATGGGAACTGTAATGCTTAATTTCCCCTGTGGTGGCGCTGCAGGGAAATTGAACACCTGCCAAGTTCCGCCACAGATTACAGCTGATCGCTGGGGGTTCAAGCAGCAGAGCATCCTGTGATTAATTTATAGTTGGCAAACTCTTCTAATAAAAAAGTGAACATCCAAAGTGGGCAACCCCTTTAAGTGTCCTACAGATAAATGGACTTTTGACTCACCCTGTTGACTAGGAGCCTCCAACCTCTGGATTTCCACCTGTTTCAAAACTACAACTCCCAGCATTACTGGACAGCAGAAGGTTGGAGACCATTGCTAACATGTCTGTAAGGGTATGTTCACACAGGGCGGATATGCTGCGTAAAAGCACACTGCGTATCCACGCTGTGCGCCGCAGGGAATTCTGGCTGAAAAACCGCACCAAATTTTGGTGATGTTTTTCGGCTGGAATGTCCGCTGCAGAAAACCGCTCAGAAAAAAAAAAGGATACTTACCATGGCGACGCGTCGCTCCAACGTCCTGACGTTATGACTCTCTGCAGCCCTGGGATGACGTTTCATCCCATGTGACCACTGCAGTATTTACGCTACATGTGAACTGACCCCAATACCGTTGGTAGGATTTCCTATGTGATCTTTAAAATACTTCAGTATTACAGAGCTGACTTATCAATAACAGGGTAGCATTGGGTCATCCTGCAGAACATAAGAGGTTTTTACCAAGCATCAGAATCTTAAATATCAGATCAGGACGCGGCTGGTCACAGATGGGCACATACCAGGGAAAATTATTTGGCCAAACAGTCTATTTTTTGAGCCATAATGGCCGCCTGCTCCAGCTCTTAAATTCCGGCTTCTAAAAAGCACTTTAGTGTTGTGCATCGCTAATCCTTTATTAAATGGATCATAGAAATCCTGAGTCTTGCACAACGTTGGGAGAATTCACAGGATACAAGTCATAAAAGGTCTTCTCATATCACCTACAGGCAACGAACATGAAACCTGACAGTTATTGTAACATTTGGAGAATGACATTCAATAAATGGCTTCTTACGTATTTATCTTTATTTGATCATTGTGTGGTGTCTGAAACCGCCATGTAAGCAACTTTATTTCCAGATGAAGTGGCTCTCTCTTTCCCTCTCCCAGCAGGAAGTCCCAGCACTATTTCCAGCATCAATTACATCCAACAAATAAGCTGCATATATACAAAACTTTATGTCTTGTCATCAGCTCATACATTAAACAATCTTTGACAATAGTATCCAATCTGAAAATATTTCCTGCTTAAGTTCCCCTGCACACGACCGTGCCCGTAATCACTGTCCGTTATTACGGGCACGGCCAGCCGCTGACAGCCACCCGCAGGAAATGTAGTATTACATGGCAGCCATTCAGATGTAATACATGGACAGCTGAAGTCCACCAGAATGGCAGGCAGCCGTTCTTACAGAGAGGCTCTGTTCTGGCTCATAGAAGGGGGTCCCCAGCGTGGGACCCCTCTCCATGACATCCATATACCCTAATAGGCTAATAAAATCTTCTTAACACAACCCCTTTTACTCTTTGTTACATAATGGATTTTTTTCCATTATCTGTTCTAGTTTCTTCCCCTCTTCCGTATCCATTTTTGTACCTATATCCGGTTTATACCCATAAAACGGCGCGGTGTCCAGACAGCAGGCGAGTCTCTTACGTGACGTCTCCGTCCTATATTATCTTACCATCATCTGCACCTGTCTTAGAACCGGCAGCGTTTGTTGCGAGACCAAACAAGTTTTATAGAAGTGAAGAAAGACGCTTCTAAAAGGTCCACAATTTGTACGTCCACGTCACCTCTTTTATCTCTCGCCCCATTCACATATACACCTCAGATGCGGCGCTCGCCCTGTTTGATACGTCTCGGCCTCCGTTGCGTTTCTTTTTTATTTTCTGGATGAAAGAAAATTTTAGGTTATGACTGATCAGTCACATTCGCCTTTAGATCCTTTTGACGGAGACACCTGAATGGGGACCCCGCCCATTATTTGTACTGCCGCTTTAATAACCCAAACAACATGTCAATCACTTAAATCCGTCCATTAAGAGCGTAAAATCCATTTACATGGTGGAAAACACTGTATGTAACCGGTTGGTCTCGTATAATGACACGCTGCCACCCCCTCACCAGGACATAACCGCGCTTCACATGACTTTATTATTTCATAGCAAAGAAATAAATTTGTCCGACTTGCATGTTGCAGCCTCTTTTGTAGCATCAACAAAAAATTTCAAATGTTTTGTTTTTTTACAGCAAAAATTGCTCAATTTCTATGTGACATCAATTTGGTTAAAGGGGTTTTCCAGGACTGCAATATTGATGGACTATACTTAGGATAGGCCTTTAATATCTGATCGGTGGGGTGTTGGCCAGCATTCCTTCCCCCGATAAGCTACAGGAAGGGGTGGTCCTCTTCATTATTTACTAAGGCACAGCGCTGTTCATTTGGTTGTGGTTGTGCTTGGTACAGCAGCCCAGTCCCATTCACTTGAATGGGACTGAGCTGCTGTGAGCTGCAGTACCAGGCACAGCCACTACCAAATGTACGGCGCTATGTCTGAGTAAACAATGAAAGAGACCGCCCCTTCAGGCAACCACCAATCAGATAGTGATCGCCTACACTAATGATTGGCCGTCAATCTTACACTCCCGAAAAACCCCTTTAAGTACTGCTGCCCATCGGAAAACCGTTTTACAATATATAACGTTGGGTTTTCTCACCACAATATTTTATTACCCTATCGATGACAAAAATTATAAAAGCAGTGATTGGTGATGACCCGTCCTCCACTGTTTTTACCCTTAACCCTTCGTCCTATTGGCCAGTGAAAAGCAAGGGAGGAACGGGGGGAGGGGGGGGGCTGTCTAGGGTACCCTCGAAAAGCAATGTTCTACATTTCTTACTGTTAGGGTGATCTCCATCACTCTTGAGTTCCTTTTCTCGATAACAGAATTTGTCCACTGTTCATTCAAATTCACAAAAATGACCGATCGGTAGAGATTGCACATCCAATGGTTTGATGGACAGTGCAGTCATTTTGATAACAATTTTAAAATTTATACAAATAACTCTAACATTACCAATCAGTGTTTCCCTTGTATAAATAGGTGGGTTCAAGGGAGTAACTATAGGGGGTGCAGAGGTAGCAGTCGCACCCGGGCCCTGGAACCTGAGAGGACCCAAAAAACCCTCAGCCGCATAAGAAGACACCAGTATTATAAATGATACATGGAAGATGTTGTAGATTTTGCCTTGGGGCGCCCGGAGCTTCAAGTTATGCCTCTGGGTGGATTGTGGGGAAAGGTACATCAGGTGGACAACTAAATTAACGATTGTCCATTCAACAACTATCATACTGAATTTGAAGGACTGAGGGTGGTGGGACGCATACTGAAACCGCCGTCATGGGCAGCACCAAGCTTGTCTCACCCCTAGTGAAGAATATGGTCACGTATTCCACAGTCTCCATAACCCCTATTCATTTTAATAGGGAGAGACCACAAATGTATGTCCCACTCCCCCAATTAATATGGCCAAAACCAGCCCTATCTGGGGATCACTGGAAGAAAAACAAAAAAAAACGGCCCATCCAATGTGTTCGCTTGTGCCATTTATCGTAAGGGGCAATTCGAGCCTTTCGAGTGCCTGAGGAGCAATAATGACGTGCAACAGCTCTGACAAGTGACGTCTGTCTCACGCTTCAATGCCAGGATCATACCTTGTTAACCCCTGATCGACATACCTTCATCCTCACAATACTAGTAGTAGTCCTTATAGTGCCAGCTTGGTAAACCTGTCCAGATGCCACGACCCACTGGGCTTTAGGGGCATTTAGTGATGAGGGTAAACATATCGTAGTCTATGCTTGTCAAGCCATTTGTAGGGTAGATAGGGAGTGCACGGTGACTCTGTCCCAAGGACCCACAAGCACCTGGTGCCGGCCCCATGTCTCGTAATAGTCGCCACAATGGCAGACTCATACTAAATCACAAAACACCCTCCTTTGCAAAAAGAAAAAAAAAACACAAACTTTTTTAGTTCTATTTCAACATAAGGCACAAAGTTAAAAAAAATAATAACAGTAGAGCTGATTTTTTTAAATAAATAAAAATGTATTTCGTTTTCCAGTTTGTTTTACTTTTTCCGAATCCCAAATCTAAAACGCACTTCAATAAAAACAAAGAAAACTAAAAACGGTTTTCAAATTTTGCACAAAAGGAAGCACCATTCTAACCGGGTATATGGGCATAGTCCAACCCAAGCCCATTCCAATCCCTCGCTGCAGGATGATTTGCCATTTCCACACCCTTGATACAAAGATGTGAAGGGTTTGCATACAAAGGCCCCCAGAAAAACGTACCTTATATCAAAATATCTTTCGGAAAAAAGTTAAAGTACCTTTAAAAAGCGATTTCTATATTGTTACTATGGCGTCCGCTGCACTTAAAAGGTTATCCAAAATTAGAAAAAAAAATGGCGGCTTTCTTTTAAAAACGGCGCCAAACCTGTCCACAGGTTGTGTGTGGTACTGCGGCTCAGCCCCATTCATCCCGATGGAGCTGAGCTGCAATAACAGATACAACTTATGGACAGGTGCAGCGCCGTTTCCTTTAAAAATCAGCCATGTTTTTCTAACCCCTCGTGGTAAGACAGTGTAGTTAGTCTGTTGTCACTTGGTGGACTAGAAGTTGTTGAGCTTCTCGTAGAGGTCCCCAAAATCCCAATTTTTATTCAAATATACATTTTTCCGTCTTTACATAGTTCTTGGGGTACGTTAGCTGGGGGATGGGCAGCTGTGTTCTGAGCCGTCATGGAGGTCCGTACTGAGCAGTTCTGATGGACTGTCCGCAATATTTGGTTCACTGCTAAACTGTCTCTGGGTAAAACTGGGCTGCAGTAGTAGACACGGGTCGGAAAGATCCGTCTCCTCGGATCTGGGATGCATGATGGAAGCCATTGTCAAAAGTTGGATATCCGTGTGAGCATTGGCTACTGTGTGTCTCCTGATGCTGCCACATTTTTCCAAATATGCCTCCCCTTCCTGCTCAGTGAGAGGGGAAAGGCAGCGCTCAACCGAAAAGGAAGTACCACCATGTGGCGTGTAGGGTACTGCATCCAATCTTAGATGACATTTAGGGAATCGATGATCTGGAGAGAGAAGGAATGTAGGAATAGTTATCAGGGATCATAGGACTACCATCAATACTATCAGTATAAAATATATCAATTAGAAAAAGAATCCATAAAATAGAACAGGAGCTGAAGGAAACACGTTTAAAAGCTATACGCTAACCGGCAAATTTGAATGCAAAGACTGTAGTACCACCTCCCAGCCAGTAGGTGCCACTGTGTCATTTTTCCTTTCCTATTTACAAAGACGATTCTTTTTAGCAAATTCTAAAATATCATTAATAATCCAAAAATGTTGAGATCTTGCTCTAAATAGACAGTACAGAATCAAACTAGTCAATGATATTAGAGTGTGGTGCATAGTAATGTTGCTTTGGGGCCACCCTAAACGATACATATTCATTTACCACCTCCCAGCTAACGCCAACTTGTTACACTATTGGTCTCCAACCAGTAACTCTCCAACTGTGGCAAAACTACAACTCCCAGCAAAAAAACGGGGGAAACAATTCTCTACATGGTTCATAACTCTGGAACCATCCAATTACGTATAAGACAATTAATGTTAGATGATCACCTTAAAAGGGCTCCTCCGCTTTGGACAATGTCTACTTGTTAGAAGCGTTCCTTTGACAATAAGCTGATGAGAAAGTGTTCCCCTGCTGGAACCCCCAGCGATCAGTGGGGAAACCTCGTAGTAAGTGTTCAGTTACCCTGCAGCGCCACCACAGGGGAAATAAAGAATTACACAGTGCCCATTTATATCAATGGGTTGTCTGTGTAATGCAGGACAGGACAGGTCCTCCAGAGAGAGAGACACTTTTGTAACCCCATCTCCACTCTGCCCAAGGGATGAGGATCCTGAACAGAGGACCACCCCTCTATTAACTCTAAATTCCTTAATAGGGTGTGTGTAAACGGGATTTCAAAACTAGACAATTCCTTTAACCTACAAGTGTCAGGACGTCCTTAGATTTGTATTTTTTGCCAAAGTTAGGCTGTGTTCACATCACCGTTCCGCCTGAGATTTCCGTCGGGTTAACCCATTAACGGAAAGCATTAGCTAGGTTTCCGTCACCATTCAGTTCAATGGTGAGGGAAACGGAAACTAAGGTTTCAGTTTGACTTTCCTTTGAGGGGTTAACCGGACGGAAACCTCCGATGGAACCCCTCAACGGAAGGGCAATGCTGATGTGAACAGGCCCTAAGAGAACCAAATGTTGATGAACAGGCCCTAAGAGAACCAAATGTTGATGACCACTGCACTAGGAATAAGTCACCACTGGTAGGAGTAGGACTACAGACCCAGTATAGTAGGGACTCGCACTCATTACACTCAGGTTTCTAGAAGGTCAATAGAGGGATTCGGGACTTTCTGGAATATATGACACTTGGGTAGAGATGAGCTCAGACTTGTGAAACCGAGCAACAAAATCTATAAAACTTGCTGAACTATTCAACTTCACATTCTGCCTGTGGGAAGTAGTGTCCAGATACTAGAATATTAAAAAGAAGTAGTTGCTAATATCTCCTGAAGCACATGGTCTTCACGTCAACTTTAAGGACATACATACAAGAGTGAACACATCCATGAACAAGATAAGAGGTCGATAGAGGGTGAGGAATGTATTTACAGCTGCTGCTTTGTAGTCTTCCAGATCCCCCTAAAAATACTCAAATCCTTCCACCAAGGATCTCCTCCATTCTCATCTGGAATAGACAGAGGTGGTGGGACTTAGCTAAAAGGGTGGGACTTAAAGGGATTGCCCAATCTATTTTTGTTGGAATCTTCCTCCAGTGAGAAGCTCATCACAGGGTGTCTGGCTGGTGAGACTCCCAGCAATCAGCTGTAATCTGCAGAGAAAACCAAGAAGCAAGTGCTCAGTACCGACGCAGCGCCCCCACAGGAGAAATTAAGCATTACTCAGTGGTTATTGAAATCGATTCTCAGTCCACGTAATGCACTGACATGGCAGTTCCACCATAGCCAGAGATGCCATTTGTAGCTGCTCTCAGCTGGGGCTAAAAGATGAGAGTCCTGAACAAGGATCCCTCACTATCAATTTAGGATTAAAGGGACTATTCAGGAATAGGAATACATGATTGCTTTCTTCCAGGAACTGCGCCACACCTATTCATGGGTGGTGTCTGGTATTGCAGCTTGGCTCCATTGCAGTGAATGTGGTTGAGATGCAATAGCACACACTATCAGTATACACAAGTGAGGTGCTGTTTTTGGAAGAAAGCAGCCATCATTTTTAGTTGTTTTTATTTTTTTTAAATTCCGGACAACCCCTTTAACCCAGAATCTAATAGGGTGTTGAATTTTTATTTTTTTTTAACCAGAAATCCTCATTAAGTTTCTCAATCTTCTGTTGCAGACATCAATGGGGCAAGGTTGCTGATGCAGCAAACTACCTCCCAGGCAGAGACTGGTCTGATCTGAAGAGTCTGTTAGAAGGAGGGACGATAGAATGGACACATGTAGAATAAGTTGTTTTTTTATTGTTGTTTTAATTTTGAACCCAAAATTTTTTCTATTTTCACATTTAGTGAATTTGACGATCAACATTGAATTATTGATAAAAATCCATTTATTTATTCTTTCATTAAAGGCAGAGAAAAAGAATCTGACCAATGTCTCTGAAGAACACCCCTGACCAAATTCCCTATTAGGGCATATGTACATCATAGAGGAGGACTTCCTCGATGGGGACCCCCCTGTATGAACTGGAGTGAAGAGCCGTTGGGCGACGACTTTGTTTTATTCAATTTTTTTAAAACAATCAAATAGCATATAAAATGATTATAGGAAGACTGTTGTGTGCAGAAAAACGCATTCCACCCCCACTCCTACCCCAAAAACAACTTTATCTAAAAAAAAATAATCTCCAGTTGTATATACGCCAACATTTGTCACATGTCAAGACGAGCTGCTAACATTACTGACACGTATTTCTGTAATAGTCCCTGGAAATCCTCAAAACTGGCGGCTGGGATTTTCTTGACTAACTGTCAGTCATTCCAATAAAGAATCCTACATCTAGTCTCTCCCTAGATTGAAATGATGGATAACAGGGAACAATAGTGTGGATTAAAGGAAGACTAAGCCCCCCAGAATTTTGCAGCGGACACAGGTGTTATCTTCTTTTTTGGAGAATACTTAGAGTGAAGCTCAGGTAAGGGGGGGTGGACTCTTTCTATGGGAAAAGGAATGGGGAAGGGCTTCTGCTGCAGCCAGTTGCCTTACAGTCAGAGATGGATCTGACCAGAGGTTTGTGACTAGGGTACTCTTACTTAGGCTACAACGTGGCTAACCTCGGACGTGAAAAAACTGTGTTTTTTCACGTCCAAGGTGCACCCGTGTGGGACGCGTTATCACGCATCCCCCATAGACTAGAGTCCATGGAGGGTTGCGTGAAGCGGAAAAAAATAGAACATGTCCTATTTTTTCACGGACCCTTTACACGCTCCGTTAAAACAATGGCCGTCCCACGAACTCATGTACTTCAATGTACAGACAGTGTGACAGATTTTAGGGTTATTGCCCCTTTAAGGTTGTGATACAAGTTCTATACCATCCTGATTAGTTAGGAGACATAATGACACAGAAATGCAATGATTCTTCTGCATGGAATTTCATCCCAGAAGTGTTGATGATGGCAACTAATTGGTATGCACCCCGCTTTCCTTGTTTCCACAGCTGCCCGGAATAGTGGGTTCAAATAATAATTCTAAGGAAAAGCCCACCAAACAAATGACAGCACATAAAGCCCCGCTGCTAGCCCCCCGCACACCCGCTGAAAACTTGAACACTAGACAGCTATGAGCAGAGTCATTTTTTTGGCACCGATTAATCACGCAGCTGCTTTGAATTTCATGAGCCTCTTTGCTGCGGCCGCGGTCCCATACACTTCATGTATCACATCAGGCCGGAAGCCAAGGAGAACATTCTAAGTGCTGAGGACATGTGCGGCTGAACGAGGGCCAACAAGCAAGTCATTTTGGGTTACTTAGAAGCAGGAATGGATATCAGGAAGGTATTTAAAGTGGACCAGTCACCCGAAGGCCAAATTCAGACGAATGTAGAGGACGTCCGTGTGACGGCCCTTAAAACAACAGACCGTGTGAAGGGTCCATTGAAACATAGAACATGTCTTATTTTGTTCCATTTTCACGGATCTCTCCATAGACTCAAGTCTATAGGGATCCGTGAAACGGAACCCCATGGGGGTTTCCCCACGATCGAGTGAATCTGGCCTAGGGTTGGGGCTAGACCAAGACTTTGTATTCTGCACTGTGAAAAAAAAAAAAAATCGCCGCCCATAGGTTTGCATTCGGCTAGGGCCACACACAGAGCATTTATCTCACCACAAAATAATCGAGTGATAAAAATGTTGGGTCTAGCCCTAGTCTAACACGACGGGGGTACATATTGTTTTTTCGGCACTGTGTTCGGTCCGGGACATGCGGACCGTTTATCACGGAGCAAACACGATCGTGTGCATGGGGCCTTACTCTGGGGCTTCCTATAAAGAATTCACTTCCAAGAAGGCAAATCACCAAACAGTGATCGGATGTAGGAAACACAATGGCTATGTTCACAAAGGGTGGATTTGCTGCAGATTTTCTAGTGTGACGCACAATGCAAGCGAATGGGGTTTTCCAAAAATGTTAGGGCTTGCTACAAATTTTAAAATCTGTAGCATGCTCATTTCTGTCGTGGAAAAGTTTCACCCTTGCATTCACAGTCAAATCTGCATCAAATGCCACATCAAAATCTACACAAAATCTGAACTTTCATTGGAGATTTGTTATTATGGTCAAACCCTTCCAAACTGTCCTGCCGCCCATAGCATGGCAATAAAAGGGCAAAGTTCAGCTGTTAGGGGTATGTCTGTCGACAAGATTGTGAACGGTTTCTCATAACAATGTGCAGAATTGTGAATGCAGCTCTTGACTATTACACAGGATGTTACTTAGGGCCCTTTTACATGGGCCAATGATCGGTCAAACGAGTGTTCATATAAAATGCCTGTTCCTGATCATTGCCCTGTGTAAACAGGGCAACGATCAGCCGACGAACGAGCAAACGCTCGTACATCAGCGGATCAGATCATTCATGCAGCAAGAAATATTATCGTTGGTGGCAGCACATTTATATGTGTACACAGGGAGACGCGCTGCCGACATGATGGAAATCTATGAGAACGAGTGATCGTAGTAATGAGCGCTCGTCCCCGTACATAGATCCTTGTGTAAGGATCAAACGAGCGCCCATCAACTGATCGGCGCTTGTTTTTATGGCCCATATCGAGCATTGGAGATAAGCTTTAAATTGAAGTTCTGATTTGGCGCCACTGTTTTTTTAGTATCGCATTGTCGGCAATTCCCAAATGTTAGCGCGGTCAATTCCCTACTAAGGAGTCGCACTCCCTCCTTGAAAAAATAAGCCTTCTAGGGGAGAATACCTCTGTACACGCGGAGTCCGAAGGCGCACGCTACAGCTGTTTTAATGTTGGCTTTATATGGACAGACAGAAAAAAACAAAACATATACCACCATATGAAATGAGAGATATATGGGAGGTACAGTAGAGGCCTCATGCACCCCTATGGGTGCCCTATTACAGCCCTATACTAAACGCAGCCATAATATGGCCGTGTGCATGAGCCCCAAAGGGCCAATGTGATTACATTCCACTGAATTTCCATCTGTAGGGTGAATTGGCCTTGATGCTTACATATCCCAGACCTTTCAATCATATCCGCAGACGTGATGGGGATTTGGAATTCGGAAATAATATTTGACTAAGGTTTCCGTTTTAAATGGTTTGGATTAGCTTTTATATAGCAACATAAACATGTAAGTATGCAAACAGGGTTAATTACCGGAACATATGTAACGCAATCTGCTTTATTCCCACACTGCGGAGGCTGAGAACGCTGCATATGGCCCGAGGTTGTTCTAATCTGGTCACAGAGTCCAAGGTTTTTATGGCTATTGGTTGACGCGGATAAAAAATTGAATTATTCCTGGGGCCTCAGTTACTCAACATGGCACTCAATGTCCACAGCCCTTCCAAACCTCTGCCCAGAGGCACAGCTTGAAGCTCCAGGGCCTCAATGCAAAATATCTGCCCCGCAACGATCATATATCAGCTATACTCTTATGTAGATGAGGGGGTTTTGAACCCCCCCAGGCACCAAAGTCCCAAGTGTGATTTCAACTTCTGCCTAAAGGGCCTTTTACACACCGTCTGACAGCGAGCGCCGATCATCAAGACATCGTTGATCGGCGCTCGTTTGCTCCTGTCACGCGGAGCTATGGTTGGGGACGAGCGGTCGTTACTCCGATCGCTCGTCCCATTACATTATTATCATGTCGTTAGCGCGTCTCCCTGTTTACACCCCAAGATGTGCTGCCGACAATCATAATATTTCACTTTTTAAAATACTTTTTTCAATACGATCAGCAGATGATGGATCGTTTGCTCGTTCATCTGCTGATCGCTGCCCTCTTTACACAGGGCAATTATCGGCAACGAGAGTTATATGAACGCTCGTCTGCCAGATAATCGCCCAGTGTAAAACCCCCTTAACCTATAGCTACACCGTTGCCTCTGCTTCTGTACCTTTAATACTTCTTGACATTGTTACTTTAGATAGTCTGGAATTACCAAAATTTAAGGCATCCTGTTCCCCGGTCAGGTTCTCTCTGTTTTAGGGCTGTTTTCTCCAACCTGTGGCTCTACAGCTGTTGGAAAACTACAGCTCCTAGCAGCCTGCAGCTGTCAGGGAAGGGTGGGAGTTGTAGTTTTGCCACAGCTGGAGAACCACAGTTTGGAGACCAAGGTTTTAGGACTTTTTGAAGATGTCAGATCAAGATGCCTAGCGGGTGTCAACCCAGCTGTCATATTTATGGAGGGGCAGTTGTGGCATTAGAACCAATGTCATAGGAAACCAATTAGTACCCAGAAGAAAAACGCACGTGATCTTCTGTTGCATGCTGTTTGGTCTCTCAAAAATACAGGTGTTACTTTTTTTACATCCGTTTTCAGAAATGTGTAAGCACCGGCTGCAGAAATTAGGTTGGTACGTATATTGGGTTATAGCCAAATGAGAGTAGAGATGTTCTTACCAAGTAGACAGGGAGAACTATTGTGGCTGTAGCTCCTGTCCCCATATCCCGCCAGGTATGGAGATACCACCATTTTCACTAACTCTTCCAGCTTCAGGTAGCCTTCACTAGGTCCAGATGGTTCATGGATACCCTTAAAAAGAAGAAAAAAAAACATATGGTCATCCTGAACCCCACATGATGCCACCATAAAGTCTACAAGGTACCGAGAAGATAATATAATATCAAAACATATCTCTCTTTCTCTCAAGGACATATACCCAATCTTAAGCCTCTGATCAGTTGATTGATGGGGCCAGTTTACAGGCAACAGCGCCGTACACTTCTGTAGTGGCTGTGCCTGGGATTGCAGTTCAGTCCCATTCAAATGATCCCCAGGCATAGCCGCTACAGAAGTGTACGGCGATGTGCCTGGTAAACACTGAAGAGGACGCGCCCCCTTCAGTTAACTGATCGGTGGGGGTGCCGGGAGTCGGACCCCCACCGATATGATATTGATGCCCTATCCTAAGTATAGCAGTGCTTGAAAAAAGTCCAGTTGGACTGAAACGTTGCATGGGTGAATAAATAGCTCTTGCTCTTTTTGGAAGTGCTGCCTCTGTCCATTCTTTGTCTGCTTGATATCCAGGACTGCGGACCAGGTCTAATTGAGGCGTGCACCCACTTGCAGTCCAGTGCTGTGGAATCTTTTCGTTTTGTGCTATCCTAAGTATAGACCATCCATAACTAATGCTCGTACATCCCCTTTTATGATTCAGGGTGCAGTATGACTTGTGACCATGGTAGAAAAACCAGTGGAAAGTTCTACAATCATCCTTCTTCTCATATTGTTTCACACTTACTAGCACTGGAGGAGGGGAGACGGAGGGTGTTCAAAATAGGCACAGATAATTGTACTCTCTCAATGCCCCTTTGAAGTCATAATTTCCTAAGGAGGGGTAAGGCTTCGATCACATCTGCTTCAGGACTCCGTTCATGGGTTCCATCGTTTTGACGGAATCCATACCGAAGTCGACTGCGCTATTGATTCCGTCAAAACTACAGATCCCTTAAATAACGGTGACAAGCGGAAACCATTTGCACCGGATTCGTCACCATTGAAATCAAAAAGTGATGCAAACGGAAACCTATGCTTTCCCTTTGTTTCAGTTAGGGTTTCCGTTCATAGGTTCCCCTGACGGAAAGCTCCGACGGTACCCATGAACGGAGTCCTGACGCAGATGTGTACGAAGCCTAAAAGAAAGAAGTCCTAACTCATATGACTCCTAAGGCAGTGTAGGGGTAGTAGTTGTACCAAGGATAAGATGCCTCACTGAGACCCCTCCAATTTAACGATCCGGGTCTCGTCACAGGTTCCCTTTAAATAACATGATTGTAGTCTGGAGATAATTAGCAGATTATCAGCTTCCAGGTAAGGAGTGGAACAGATTGTTTCATGTCTTATTAATGAGGCTCATCCTTTGCCGTTGTTATCTATATGATAATACTGTAATATCTTCATTGTGAGTCTTTTCTTTTTTGCTTTGCAGATATTTTGCAATGTCAGTTTCATCCGTTCAGGCTTTCTCTGACCCTTTATGGAATATATTCTCAAAGGATTGAGCAACGCAATTACATGACCCAGAAAATCAAACAAAGTCAGGACACTAGTTCTTTATACAACACTAATGGGTTACCAAATAAGGACCTATAAATAGACAATGGATGACCAGGTCACTGGGTTATTGCTGTAATCCTGAAGCTAAATCCAAGCTACACGGAGATTGTCCGTACAATATTTAATCCTATTAGTGAATTCTGAGTTAATAGAAGGGGGTGGTCCCCTGTTCAGGACCCTCGTCTATCTGCCAGAGCAGCTACAAAAAAAACGTCTCTTGCTCTGAAGGACCCGGCATGTCCATGCATTACACAGACAGCCTATTTATTTCAATGGTTAACATGTAATGCTTCATTTCTCCTGTGGTGGCGCTGCAGGAGAATTGAACACTTGCTCCCATGTTCCTTCATAGATTAAAGATGATCGCTATGGATCCCAGGAGAGGACAACCTGTGATGAGTTTATTTATGGGAGACCCTTTTAATAAATAGGGATTGTAAAAAGCAACAACCCCTTTAAGTAACTTCTAAAGCTGTTTGCAGCCCTGAAATAGTAAAGTAAAAGATATGTTTAACGGCCCATTTCTGGCCATAACTTCATTTTTTCTAACTTTTTCTGTCCCACATTTCAATTCAAAGGACCAAAAATAAATAAGACTAAGGGCTCCTTCACATGAGCATGTATCAGGTCCATTGCAATGGTGGATATACCCTTTAAGGCTATGTTCACACTGAGTATTTTGGGGGAGGAATATCTGCCTCAAAATTCCGTTTGGAACTTTGAGGCAGATATTCCTCTCCCTGCACGCCGATTTTCGCGCCGTTTTTCGCCCGCGGCCATTGAGCGCCGCAGGCATAAAACAGCGCGAAATACGCTTTCTCTGCCTCCCATTGAAGTCAATGGGAGGTCAGAGGCGGAAGCGCCCGAAGATAGGGCATGTCGCTTCTTTTTCCCGCGAGGCAGTTTTACTGCTCGCGGGAAAAAGACGCCGACGCCTCCCATTGAAATCAATGGGAGGCGTTCTCGGGCCGTTTTTGCAGAGTTTTGCGACGCGGTTTCTGCGTCAAAAAACTCGGCAAAATACCCCGTGGGAACCTAGCCTAAGGGTGCTGATTTATTAACAATATGCTCACTCAAATAATGGTGGCCCAGCACGTGGCACAAGATTAATAGGTAGTCATTATAAAATATGCCACAGATGCTGGATAACAATATTATTATTCATTTTCATAGCCAACAACTCGTATCATCAGAGCTGTTTATTTTTCTTGCAACACAGAAATCCCTTCTAGACACAATTGTATCCAAAGCAGAAAACATCACAGCGCCGTGTCATATCCCAGGACGAGAAAACAACCGAACCACAGCCAAGTTACACCAGCTAAACATCACAGAAAGAAAACAAGAAAGTGTATAACAAGTTCCAAGGCAGAAAAGTCAATAGATCACGTTGGCCTAAAAATGGAAAACCCCTTAAAGATTTGATTGCAGTAGAAACCTGGCCATACCGATATCAATATGCCCCATATACAGTCACTATAGGGGATGCCCGCTATGAAAAGTGCTTACAACCTATATTATAGTCCAGAGCTCATAACTGCCAGCATTCCCTGCTGGTCCAGTGTCTGCACAGAGTTTAATCTGGTGATTTGCATTCTGGGAAGTGTTCTCTTTACATCAAGTGAAGAACACTCTCCTGGAAGTAGGTGGATCAGTATCTCAGTCTACCATAAAGAGAAGACTTCATGAGAGGAAATACAGAGGATTCACCACAAGGTGCAAACCATTAATCAGCCTCAAAAATAGAAAGGCCACATTAGACTTTGCCAAACAACATGTAAAGAAGCCGCCCCGTTCTGGAACAGCATGAAACTAAGATCAACCTGCACCAGAATGATGGGAGGACGAAAGTATGGAGAAGGCTCGGAACGGCTCATGATCCAAAGCACAACATATCCTCTGTAAACATGGTGGAGGCATTGTGATGGCATGGTGGGGGCAGGGTGATGGCATGGTGGGGGCAGGGTGATGGCATGGTGGGGGCAGGGTGATGGCATGGTGGGGGCAGGGTGATGGCATGGTGGGGGCAGGGTAGAGGCAGTGTGATGGCATGGTGGGGGCAGTGCGATGGCATGGTGGGGGCAGTGCGATGGCATGGTGAGGGCAGGGTGATGGCATGGTGAGGGCAGGGTGATGGTATGGTGGGGGCAGGGTGGTGGCATGGTGGGGGCAGGGTAATGGCATGGTGGGGGCAGGGTAATGGCATGGTGAGGGCAGGGTGATGGTATGGTGGGGGCAGGGTGATGGTATGGTGGGGGCAATGTGATGGCATGGTGGAGGCAGTGTGGTGGCATGGTGGAGGCAGTGTGGTGACATGGTGGAGGCAGTGTGGTGGCATGGTGGAGGCATGGTGGGGGCAGGGTAATGGCATGGTGGGGGCAGGGTAATGGCATGGTGGGGGCAGGGTAATGGCATGGTGGGGGCAGGGTAATGGCATGGTGGGGGCAGGGTAATGGCATGGTGGGGGCAGTGTGATGGCATGGTGGAGGCAGTGTGATGGCATGGTGGGGGCAGTGTGATGGCATGGTGGGGGCAGGGTAATGGCATGGTGGGGGCAGGGTAATGGCATGGTGGGGGCAGGGTAATGGCATGGTGGGGGCAGGGTAATGGCATGGTGGGGGCAGGGTAATGGCATGGTGGGGGCAGGGTAATGGCATGGTGGGGGCAGGGTAATGGCATGGTGGGGGCAGGGTAATGGCATGGTGGGGGCAGTGTGATGGCATGGTGGGGGCAGGGTAATGGCATGGTGGGGGCAGTATGATGGCATGGTGGAGGCAGTGTGATGGCATGGTGGAGGCAGTGTGATGGCAGTGTGATGGCATGGTGGAGGCAGTGTGATGGCAGTGTGATGGCATGGTGGGGGCAGTGTGATGGCATGGTGGAGGCAGTGTGATGGCATGGTGGAGGCAGTGTGATGGCATGGTGGAGGCAGTGTGATGGCATGGTGGGGGCAGTGTGATGGCATGGTGGGGGCAGTGTGATGGCATGGGCATGCATGGCTGCCAAAGGCACTGGGTCACTACTGTTTCTTGATGTGACTGAAGACAGAAGCAGCCGGATGGATTCTGAAGTGTTCAGGGATTTACTTTCTGCTCAGATTCAACCATATGAAGCAGTTTGATTGGACGTCGCTTCACAGGACAGATGGACAATGACCCAAAACATCCTGCGAAAACAACCCAGGAGTTTATAAGGCAAAGAAGTGGAATATTCTGCAATGGCCAAGTCACCAGATCTCAACCCGAACGAGCTGCATTTCACTTGCTTAAGACAGAACTTAAAGAGGCTCTGTCACCCCATTATAAGTGCCCTAGCTCCTACATAAGGAGATCGGCGCTATAATGTAGGTGACAGTAATGCTTTTTATTTTAAAAAAACGATCTGTTTTCACCACTTTATTAGCGATTTTAGATTTATGCTAATGAGTTGCTTAATGCACAAGTGGGCGTGTTTTTACTTTAGACCAAGTGGGCGTTGTACAGAGGAGTGTATGACGCTGACCAATCAGTGACCAATCAGCCTCATGCACTCCTCTCCATTCATTTAGTCATTTAGCGCATAGGGATCCTTTTAGATCACTATGTGCTGTCATAGGGTATGTGCACACACACTAATTACGTCCGTAATTGACGGACGTATTTCGGCCGCAAGTCCCGGACCGAACACAGTGCAGGGAGCCGGGCTCCTAGCATCATAGTTATGTACGATGCTAGGAGTCCCTGCCTCGCTGCAGGACAACTGTCCCGTAGTATAATCATGTTTACAGTACGGGACAGTTGTCCTGCAGCGAGGCAGGGACTTCTAGCATTGTACATAAGTATGATGCTAGGAGCCCGGCTCCCTGCACTGTGTTCGGTCCGGGACTTGCGGCCGAAATACGTCCGTCAATTACGGACGTAATTAGTGTGTGTGCACATACCCTTATACTAAGACATTAGCGATACTGAAGTGTTTAGACAGTGAATACTGTAGACATTCCACGGGATGTCTATTCACAATCTCTGCACTTCGTTACTCTGTCTGTGGTAGTTACAGCAGAGGAAGCGTGATCTCGTTGTAACCTGACATCTACAGCGTGATCTCGCGGGATCACGCTTCCTCTGCTGTAACTACCACAGACACAGTAACGAAGTGCAGAGATTGTGAATAGACATCCCGTGGAATGTCTATTCACTGTCTAAACACTTCAGTATCGCTAATGTCTTAGTATAAGGGCTTGTTTACACGAAATGATTTTCACGCGAGTCGCACGAACCTATATTAGTCTATGGGGCCATGCAGACATTACGTCCGAATTACTGCAGCGTGGACAAGAGATTACCTGGAATCTTATAGACTTTGCTGGTACTGTATTACGGTGCGGTTTTGCCGCGTGCAAATTACGTACGCAAAAAAACCACGTAATAAGCACCGTGTGAATTGACCCTAATAATGATGTTGTCATATCTGGAGAACTAAGCATGTGAACTCCTTTCTTAGGACTTTTTATCCTGTTGAATCATGGGACTGTCTGAAGAATATTCCTGATGTTAAGGTGAATACTTTTAGCAAGTTCTATATGGTTTGTTGATGGGTCAGCCTCATAGCGGTTATAACCTGCACTAGGTACCAGCACTAGGAAGTCATTTTGCCTTTTTACATAGGCAGATAACGGGTATGTATACTTTTGCAAGCGTTTTTTTCTCTTGGCCCAATGCAACAAAAATGAAAAATAAAGCAACTATGCATAAGGTGTTGGAAAAAAAAATTCTACCGTTTTGTGTCTACAGCTCTGATGCAAACTTATTTGTCTTCGCTCATAACACCCCCCCACCCCTCGGCCCCAATTCTTGTTAACCTACAAACAGTAGAAATTGCTGCAGGTGGAATAGGGTAACGCATGACTTCAGGATCTGACTACACACAGGGTTTGCTTGCAGTCTGTAATCATGAAGACGCATAGTTCTGCATAGGAGCTGTATACGTAAAAATAGTAGAATCAGACTTTAAATGAATTTGGTGTGCATATTTCTCCCTAAATATGAAACTGATTGAAACTCTGACCTACCTGAAGGACCAGCAGCATCTGTAGAATCGGTGGTGGAATCGGTGACTGCATCAATGGCAGCGTTCTGTCCAGGTTCACTTCTAGTAAAACTGCATCCCTGAAGCCAAGGAGAGCAATCTGACGAATAGTAAGTTCCTGGCCCTGTGATACAGAGAAAAACACAGAATATGATTTGTAACAAAAATATGTCTTGTTGGGGTCTTCACATTTAATAGTGGTAGAGTAAACTTTGAACGTTACAGTGAAAAGCGCCCCCTAAAGGTTAATTTTTCTAAATAAGTTCCAAATTCTGTGCTGAGAAATTGTAAAATACATCTTTATATTAGTCAAAGCACAGTTTTCCCAATATATAGCTTGAAATGCCTTCTAAAGACCAGAATAAATAAAATTCTATATGCCTGCCGTCACCACTAGAGGGAGCTTGGGAGCTTAATGCAGACTGTCCATGCATTGAATTCAATAATAACACAGTATGCAATAAGCTCCCTCTAGTGGTTACTGCAGAAAGACAGAATTTTATGTCTATCCTGGGGATTTGGAGCTCTGGATCACAAAAACTCAGTTCTGACAGTTATAAATATATATTAATAAATTAGTCAACACAAAATGTTGGTCCTAAAAACGACATGGTGTCAAAAGGTGGACCTTCACTTCAAATCCAGTTTCACATGGATGTTTTACGGCCACTGTTTAGCATCTGTATTTTGTCCGCAACACCTGGACCCCTCATGGGTTAACTGAACTGAACTTCGATTACTATAGAGTTTTATGGTGATCTAAGTTGGGTTCAGTAGAACTAAAGGGGGGGGGGTGTCTTGCGGCCATAATACGCAGCCATATTACGACCGGGTGGAACCGACCTAAAGCGTTTTTTTACTTTTCATCTTCTTCTGCCAATACATTGGAAATGCTCCCGTTTTCTGCAGCTGCGAATCATTAATTCATTAGAAGATTTGAGCGGCTATTAAGCG
Source organism: Rhinoderma darwinii (assembly GCF_050947455.1). Taxonomy (NCBI): domain Eukaryota; kingdom Metazoa; phylum Chordata; class Amphibia; order Anura; family Rhinodermatidae; genus Rhinoderma; species Rhinoderma darwinii. The sequence goes on along the minus strand of NC_134695.1, from coordinate 65,546,082 downwards.
GCAGCCACAAGGAGAAATATAATTTAATGTTAATTAATAACCAGGACTTCCACGTTAAGAAGAATTAATGAGGGTAAGTTGTACAAGGCTCAAGTTAATGTGTGAGCTTATACACTATAATAAATGGCATATGGCTAGAAAATGCCAACACTTTATGATTGGCGGGGGTCCGACAGCCCTGGTTAGGCGCTTCAGTTTTTTTGTACAGTGGCGCTCTCAGCCACGGACTGTGCCCAGCCCCAGTCACCTGGATGGAGCCGGGCTACAGTTCCCTGGCACAGTGGGTGGCAAGAGCGGGGCTATGCTGGAAGAAATTCTGAAGGGGACGGAGTACTACAGCCCCTTCAATCTCAGGATCGGTGAAGGTCCTGGCAGTCACACCCCCACCGATCATAAAGTGATTGCATATCCTAGCTATATGCCATCAATTTATGAGATGGGAAAACCTATCTTGAGGATACGGTTATTCACTATACAACCCATACAAACATGATAGTCTGACATTGTCAGCACTGATTGGACAGTGTCAGGGTGTGTAGAGAGAATGGTAAAGCTCAGTTGTCAATTTATTCAGACATTTCCAAGAGGTATAACAGAGGAGCAGCAAAATGTCCTGAATTGTAATTTTATGGGGAATACTATATTTACTATAACAGACATGACAAGAACGTTGACAGGTTTTCTTTAAGCTCCTTGGAAAAATACCTGGACAGGATAAAATATAGCCTGGAGTGTTGGCAGGATTTCAGTGAAGAAATGATCCCACAATTCGGAAAGAATCAAGACGCAATTTTCACCTGAATAGAAATATATAAAAGTATTAAAACTATTTTATTCCCAACACAGTCCCTGGAGACCTAATGTAGAATGCTGTTGTGCTAGAAGACAAACTTACTTCTACTTCATCTTAACAACGCAGCTCTGCTACACACACACACCTATGGTGACCCAGTGGTATACCAAGGTCCAGCTCATGGTATTCCAGTGGTGTATATACTGTAACCAATTAATTGTGACCCTGTGTAATATACTATTACTAATTCATGGTGACACAAGTGGTATATACTATTACTAATTCATGGTGACACAAGTGGTATATACTATTACTAATTCATGGTGACACAAGTGGTATATACTATTACTAATTCATAGTACTACAGTGGTATATACTATTACTAATTCATAGTACCATAGTGGTATATACTATTACTAATTCATAGTACTACAGTGGTATATACTATTACTAATTCATAGTACCACAGTGGTATATACTATTACTAATTCATGGTGACACAAGTGGTATATACTATTACTAATTCATAGTACCACAGTGGTATATACTATTACTAATTCATAGTACCACAGCGGTATATACTATTACTAATTCATAGTACCACAGTGGTATATACTATTACTAATTCATGGTGACACAGTGGTATATACTATTACTAATTCATGGTGACACAAGTGGTATATACTATTACTAATTCATAGTACCATAGTGGTATATACTATTACTAATTCATAGTACCATAGTGGTATATACTATTACTAATTCATAGTACCACAGCGGTATATACTATTACTAATTCATAGTACCACAGTGGTATATACTATTACTAATTCATGGTGACACAGTGGTATATACTATTACTAATTCATGGTGACACAGTGGTATATACTATTACTAATTCATAGTACCACAGTGGTATATACTATTACTAATTCATAGTACCACAGCGGTATATACTATTACTAATTCATAGTACCACAGTGGTATATACTATTACTAATTCATGGTGACACAGTGGTATATACTATTACTAATTCATGGTGACACAGTGGTATATACTATTACTAATTCATGGTGACACAAGTGGTATATACTATTACTAATTCATAGTACCACAGTGGTATATACTATTACTAATTCATAGTACCATAGTGGTATATACTATTACTAATTCATGGTGACACAGTGGTATATACTATTACTAATTCATAGTACCACAGTGGTATATACTATTACTAATTCATAGTACCACAGTGGTATATACTATTACTAATTCATAGTACCACAGTGGTATATACTATTACTAATTCATAGTACCACAGTGGTATATACTATTACTAATTCATAGTACCATAGTGGTATATACTATTACTAATTCATAGTACCATAGTGGTATATACTATTACTAATTCATGGTGACACAGTGGTATATACTATTACTAATTCATGGTGACACAGTGGTATATACTATTACTAATTCATAGTACTACAGTGGTATATACTATTACTAATTCATAGTACCATAGTGGTATATACTATTACTAATTCATGGTGACACAGTGGTATATACTATTACTAATTCATAGTACCACAGTGGTATATACTATTACTAATTCATGGTGACACAGTGGTATATACTATTACTAATTCATAGTACCACAGTGGTATATACTATTACTAATTCATGGTGACACAAGTGGTATATACTATTACTAATTCATAGTACCACAGTGGTATATACTATTACTAATTCATGGTGACACAAGTGGTATATACTATTACTAATTCATAGTACCACAGTGGTATATACTATTACTAATTCATAGTACCACAGTGGTATATACTATTACTAATTCATGGTGACACAGTGGTATATACTATTACTAATTCATAGTACCACAGTGGTATATACTATTACTAATTCATGGTGACACAGTGGTATATACTATAAGGGTATGTGCACACGTAGTAACCAAAAACGACTGAAAATACAGAGCTGTTTTCAAGGGAAAACAGCCCCTGATTTTCAGACGTTTTTTGAGCAACTCGCGTTTTTCGCGGCGTTTTTTACGTCCGTTTTTGGAGCTGTTTTCATTGGAGTCTATGAGAAAACAGCTCCAAAAACGTCCAAAGAAGTGTCCTGCACTTCTTTTGACGAGGCTGTATTTTTACGCGTCGTCGTTTGACAGCTGTCAAACGACGATGCGTAAATGACAGGTTGTCTGCACAGTACGTCGGCAAACCCATTCAAATGAATGGGCAGATGTTTGCCGACGTATTGGAGCCCTATTTTCAGACGTAAAACGAGGCATAATACGCCTCGTTTACGTCTGAAAATAGGTCGTGTGAACCCAGCCTTACTAATTCATAGTACCACAGTGGTATATACTATTACTAATTCATAGTACCACAGTGGTATATACTATTACTAATTCATGGTGACACAAGTGGTATATACTATTACTAATTCATAGTACCACAGTGGTATATACTATTACAAATTCATAGTGCAGTCCCCCTTCTAGATAACGCCATACAGCCCTCTCTGTAGATAGCGCCATACAGCCCCCTCTGTAGATAGCGCCATACAGCCCCCCCTGTAGGGAACGCCATACACCCGCCCCTGTAGGGAACGCCATACAGTCCCCCTGTAGATAGCGCCATACAGCCCCCTCTGTAGATATCTACAAAGGGGGCTGTATGGCGTTATCAAAAGGGGGGGTTTGTAAAAAAGGCACTATCTACAAAGGGGGGGGGGGTTGTGTGACACCCGGGGGAGGGGGGGCCCCAGTCAAAAGTTTGCTATGGGGCCCAGTCTTTCCCAGTTACGCCCCTGCATATACTAGAACTAATCCATGGTACCCAGTGGTATATACAATAACTAATAAATCGTGACGCAGTGGTCTATAGTATACCCAATCTATGGGGACCCAGTGATAAATGAGGTGCCAGATTCTTAGGAACTTAGTGGCATATACTATAAGCAGTCCATAGTGTCCCATTGGTATATACTTTAATCAATGCCAAGAAAGTAGCATATACCATACACGGTGTCTGGTGAGATATTGATAAACACAATAATTGATCCACTGGTATATACTATTTCCATTTCCTATTTGTACATACTGTGCCCTGTCCTTGATATTTTATTGGAAATTACATTGGCCCTTTGCTGGTGGACTGGGTACAGATTAAAAAATATCTTATACCCAAGATAGCAATATGTCACATTTATATTTTACTGCAGACAGGGTCCTGCGGGTCATGATGCCGGCAGAGTAGGTGTGAGGCCCCATGAACACGGCTGTGGCCGTAATCACAGCCCACGATTGCGGGCATGGCTGGCTGCCCACATTTTCGGGCTGTGCTCCCATACAATGTATAGGAGCACGGCCCATAAAATACGAAAATTAGGACATGCTCCATAATTCCCGGCACAGTTCTACGTCACGAACACCCATCCGTAGCGCTACGGAAAGGTGTCCGCAGCCAAAAGAATCTAATGGGTCCGTAAAACCGCAGATCGTGGTACGGTCCACGGTTTTATGGTCGTGCGCATGTGGTATTGTGGTAAGTCCTTATACCCCCTCACACGGTCCTGTCTTCCGGCGGTCAGTATCTCTCACCTTCGTAGAGCTTGACTTTCTCTTCCATGTAGGCTAAACCCTTTGACAGCAGCTGATTCTACAAACACAAAGAACAGGTCAGGCTTCAGTGCAGCGATCATACATGAGGGTGGTAGTCATTAATAAACACGGACAAACGCAGAAGTGACGGAGAACTGATCCAAATACAAGGTCGTTAGGCCACCAGTAAATGGAAGTCCTTCTCTCAATTTCTTAAAAATGCCATTCATCGTGAATCTGGGAAGGCCGGGTGACATCTAATATGGCTGCCATTATAGTTGACACCAGGACTGTCACCCACGTGCACCTCAGTCAGTGGTTTTTTAGTAACAGACGTAGTACTGACAAAGTGGCAGCTTGTAGTCTGTTGCTAAGAAACAACAGTCAGACTATTAAAATTACACTGTGACAGTCCCTAGGGCTAAACTCCTGACATAATATTATACGGTGGGAACACCCCATTTAAAGGTGTTTTCCCATCTCGGACATTTATGGCATATTCACAGGAGATGGCAAAAATGTCCGATAGATGCGGGTCCCACCTCTGGGACCGGCAACTCTGATCCCCGTCCTGTCGGGGTTGCTAGGCTCCGGCCACTAATTTACAAAGTGGCCAGGTTTTTCGTAAACAGCCGAGCGCGTTTTTGGCTACGCTGTTTCGGGAACTTCCACAGAAGTGAATGGGAGGTACGTAAATAGCGTAGCACAGCAATCTACGTTGTTTCCGCAACTCCAGAGCTACATCCATTCACTTCTATTGGATTTCCTTTAAACAGTGTTGCACTGTCTGTGTACAGAAAAGTTGGCCATTTTATCAGACAGCGGCCGTAGCCCAGCGACAGCTGCAGAAGGTAGGACGGGCATTAGGGATTCCCCTTTCTAGATAGGTGCTGGTCCTCGAGATGGGACTTGGTAAACATGGTAAATATCTCTTTAAGGCTTTAGTCACACATGTTATCGTCACAATTTTTTGGTGCGATTTCCAAAACATTGCAAGAAAATTAGGGTACAAAAAGTCAGAATACAGTCTACTGTTCTGAGTGATCATTTTAGGTTGGAGAGAGAATGACTATCACAATCTGAGAAATCCCTGCCGGCACAATCACTACTTTATCTCACATATCTCCAGTTCTGAGAAGCGTCTAAGACGTTCCCGCTCATACATGTGACGGATATTAGCAGCTCTTTGTATAAATGGTTCTTTTTATAAACAGATGACTGAAGGTCTAGCGTCCCTTTAAGGAGGCTAACCATGAAAGCAAGAGATAAGTTTCCCCATATGATTCATAACTGGGGGTGAACAGTAGGAGGCGGCGGTGAGACCGTTTCAGCTGCTGTGAAATTACGGGGGCAAACCCAGCAGGTCTCTACACGACAACTTCATGACTTACCTGAAAGTAATCAGTGATAAACGGACCGTGGTCACTTTTCAGCAAATGTCTGGAAAAACAAAAGACAATAACTGGGGGTCATATAGAAATATAGGGGCTTAGGCTGGCTATAGACGTAATAATACGATACAATGAGAATCAATGACAACCTTCAATAAGAATCATAATGTGCGTAGTGCCTCAACGATCTCCAAAGACCCAGTAAAAATTATTCAAAAAAATATAATTGTTGTAAAGTTTTTTAAATGTATAAATTTATAGGACGGACTAATGTGTTGAATTGTCATTTAAAGGGGGGCTTTATGCATTTGACAACAATTTTTTGGTAAAAGGGTCCCCCAATGATAAACTGATTACAGGTTAACCCTCAGCGATAACCTATAATTTGTGGGGCAGGTGTTCAATTCCTCTTCAGCACCCCCGCAGGTGAAATAAAGAATTACACAGTTATCATAGAAATCAATGAGCTGATTATTCAATACAGGGATGTTCCAGGTCCTCCAGACTAAGAGAGACTCTTTGTAGCCATTTTCCACTCTGGCTATTAAAATAGGGTACCCCCTCCATCATAATTATATTCCCTAAGAGGGCAACTTTACACGTTTTGTCTAAGGCAGACCCCTTTAAAGGTCATATGCTGTAAAAAAAAATAAAACGTTTTATACCAGCCTTATATAGGGGACTAGTGCTATTGCCCAAACAACCAATCGAACACTTGCTTGTATTTGCATGCAACTAGAATTTGATTGGCTGCTGTAGGCCACGCCTACATTTTTTTTCTCTGCACTAGTCATCAGAAATAGGGCTGTGTCTCTTTAAAGAAAAAGATGAGACGCTCCATCTAGATCTGTGCTGCTGGCCGGTGCGATTTCGTTATTTCTGAAAGAAAACAAAGACGCCACTGTCCCTGAATCTTCCTCCTTTGTTATCTTTCCGCTTTGCATTGAAACCCGGCACCAGCCGTGACCACAGGAACAGGATTTCACTACTTTACCAATATCTCCTCGAACTAAGAACGGTCTAATTGTTTACCCCTTAAAGGAAAATTCCACCTTAACACAAAAACGTGGTTAATATATGAGGCTATATAATATATACGGCGTCATTTATATAGACTAGTAGTGAAATCCCTGCATGGTTTTCGTACAGTATAGGGACATATTCACACGCTGTGATTATCACACTTTGGGATCGTGGCAGATAACAGTGCGATATCGCTCATTACCGCCACTAACGTTCATCTGGGGAGGGGGGGGGTGAGTAAAATCGTAGGTGTCAGATTTTTTACGATCAGCATGTGTCCATGCCATTTCATGCTACCCCTAACTCCATTGATGCAACGCGATTGCAAAGTGCGATAATCAAGACGAGTTAAATCGCCGTGTAGTCCTGGTCTTAAAGGGGTACTGTACTTCTAAATATCGATGGTAAATTTCTTTGAATATGCCATCAATGTGTGATCGGTGGGGGGTCTGGCTTAGGGTCAGACTGACCCACCAGAGAATCCTCCAATGGGCCCAGGCTCTGACAAGGTGGGTCCTCAGAATCACGTCCGCTGGTAAACCCAAGGAACCCAGTACATCGCTGGTCCAACCATGGGGACCCCCTACAATCACGAGAATGAAGGGGCTGCAGCTTTCAGTGGAGAGTTTTACCAGAAACAGCGCCACTCTCTTCCAAGGGCATTGTCTGGTATTGCAGCCTTGCCCAATTGAAAAACAAACCACTCAATACAGATCTATATTTCTCTTCATTTATCTGTTCCATTGTTTTTACACCGCATCCTCCTGCCATGTCTATGGGGCTCATGTTGTATGAAAACTGTCTCTAAGCAACAGTGGTCTTATTGCCCATAGCAACCAATCAGAGCTCATCTTTCTGAGAAGTCACTGATTGGTTGCTATGGGCAACAAGGACGTTTTTCTCTGGGACGGTCATGATACATGAGGCTTAGGGTCCATTCAGACGTTGTAGTTAAGCTGCGGTTAAAACCACATAAAAAAAAGCGATTACGAAAACTTCATGAGCTTTAACAGCGATTTGGTGCGTTTTTTTAATGCGGTTTTTAACTGCACCTCAACCGCAATGTCTGAATGGCTCTAATTGTATAGTGGGAAGTTTAATTAAAACTGATTAATTCCGTTCATATTAGCGGGCCGGCGTGTTGTTTAACATGAATAATTCTGAAACGTTTTGTCGCACTTTAAGTCACGGTGACAGGCGCAGTACGCTCGGGGCTTTACGGTCACATTCTGTCTGCTGAAGAGAATCTTTCTTGGCGGAGAGTCTGAAGATGATTGAACCCGTTTAGACAGGTCCAGATTCTACACAGACTCCTGGGACAAGCTGCAAACTCAATGCAAATGTGAAATATTAGGCCTTGTTTACACTCGCATCCAATCTGCGCTGCGCCATCCTAATCCCTTTCAACCAATCTCAAGTGGCAAGGGAGCTGATTTTTCAGCAGAAAAGCAATACACAACCATGGGGTCTTTGCAGCAAGGGGTCTTTTCTCTGTCCCCTGGGCTTTTTTTGTTATTCCCTTCTGCCCTCTGCCCCTCATCTCTAAGGCCAAGTTCCCACGTAGTGTAAACGCTGCGGAATTTCCGCAACGGAATTTTGTGCGGAAATTCTGCAGCATCAACAGTAGCAGTGGATGATATTTTGAAACTCTCATGACCACACTGCGGAAAAATAACGCAGCGTAAACGTTAATAAATTGACCTGCCGTGCGAAATATTCCACAACATGTCAATTTAGGCTGCGTTTTTGTCGATTTTCTGTTGCCGGTTTTCCCCCATTGAATTCAATGTGGATGCAAAACCCACAACATAGAGCCAAGCGTTGCGACTTTTGCGGCGTAATCACAAAACAAAACAAATAAAAATCATACTTACCCAGAACGCCCTCCTTCTTCCTGCAGTCAGGCCTCCTGGGATGCTGTTTCATCCCATGTGACCGCTGCAGCCAATCACAGGTGGCAGCATCACATGGCCTGAAACGGTAGAAGGCCAGACTACGCGCAAAGAAGAAGAGGAAGGGGGTAAGTATCGGCGTATTTTATTTTATTTTTCAAAAAAAAATTTCGCTCGAAAAACTGCTCCACAATGTGGTGCAATTTTTCGGACGGAAGGTGCTGCACGTTCCAGATCGGATACAGTGCTCGTGGGAACCCGACCTAAGGATCCTTTTACAGCGGCCAATTTTGGCCGTAAAAATGAGCGCCGATCAACGAGACAGCTTGTTGATCGGCGCTTGTTTGCTCCTGATCAGAAACGATTGGGGGCGAGCGATCATTACTACGATCGCTCGTCCCCATACATTTCCATCATGTTTACACAGGGAGATGTGCTGCCGACAACGATAATATTTTGAGCTGCGTAAACGATACAATCAGCCGATGAACTACCGTTTGCTCGTTCATCAGCTGATCGTCACCCTGTTTTCACAGGACAATGATCAGGAACGTATGCACGCTTTGCCCGATCATTGTCCCGTGTAAAAGGGTCTCAAGGCTCCTTTAATAGTTGAGGTGAGCTGCTGGGCCTCATAGCAACTGCTACCCCCTGGTAGTTACGCAAATGGCGGTGCACTAGATCCTGGTCACCCATTTGCCCCTTGTGGGTCCTGTCCTGTTGACAGGAGTGGCGATCACTGTAGTATCAGGTGCGTGGATCTCATGATCACTATTAAAAGTTTCCTTTAGTGGATTTTCTCTACATTTCACTGTACATTTTAAAATTGGAATTTCTTCTCTTGTCTACATTACTTATTGCTTTTTTCCCCACCCCCACACCTTCCTTCTTTCGTTCATTAACACTTTCCGCACCTACTTTCAGTTTTGCTCTTTTATATACCTGGACAGTCATAGTGATCCTGAGATGTTTTGCTAATACCAACTTTCATTTCCGGAATGATATTGAACTTCATAGAAATTAATCTTTAATATCAACAATAAAAATAACCAACAATTTAAAAAAGATATTTTCCTTGACACGTTGACTTGCAGACCATGAAATACTAAGGCCTCCCAGTCCGTGATTAGGGCTACGGCCCGCCGACAGTCACATGCATTTGCAGGCCATGCTCCCCGTATAAAGTATGAGAGCACGGTCCGTAAAATCAAGAAATAGGACATGTCCTATTTTTTGCCGATCCTTTCTACAACCCGGACAACTGTAAATATACGGGAGGGTGTCCGTGGACAATAGAAATGAATGGGTCCGTACTTTGAGCCGGAATTACGGTCCGTAATCGCGGATCAAAATTACGGCTGTGTGAATGGGGCCTTGGATGGTGTCTGTTACAATCTACGCTGTAAAGTGAGACCTTCTTGTTGTGCTATGGAATGGGAGGAGCTTTTAAGAACACATTAGCATCTATGTCTGGATACAATCAGTACTTTTGTTTTATAGTGAAGCTCCGCCCATGGCTCGAACAAGGAGTAGGCAGGGTAGTCACCAGTCTAGATATATGTAGGTTCCGCTATACGTTTTTTCACTTTTTTTGTGTAGGAGAACTGGAGACGGTCTCCAAGATGCTGTTGACAGATCTATTATTTAAAAAAAATAAAAAATGTCAACCCAAATCCGGAAAAGCTTACATTTTTAGCACTATCCACTTTCTCATTATGTAATTTATTTTGCAATTTATTATAGTATATGTTTGTTCTTGGAAATTTGTAAAATTTTTGCTTCAATTTTGCGCAACTGCCACAAAGCGAGCTCTTGTGCGTCCATCCTAACAGTTCAGCCTCAGACTAGTGATAATGCAGCAGGTGCGAGTGTGAGAAATGTCGGACGTGTGATGTTGTGGTCTCGTTTGTGGCGCTGACCTCGCTCACAGCTGTGTTCCTCCGCACCGTACCTGATGTTCTCGTTGAGGGAGTAAAGTTCGTTCGCTTGCAGGCCTCCTCCTTTGAACACATTGATGACGGCGTTCTGTACGCTGAGAAAGGAAACCACTAAATATTCAGTATGTGACATCTGTCCCGAAACAGCTGAGCAGCGTGAACGTAAAATGTGGTGACATATAAAAACAGGCAATAAAACACCATATAGAATGTTTGATAAGGAAAAAAAGAAAATATAGAAGCGATGACCTCATAGAATATCCCACCCCTCGATACAAAAAAATTAAAAACACAGTTCAGTAATTTTTTTAATATATCTGAGCCTGGGAAAGCGGAGTGACAATATCCTAGTATCCTAAGTGACAAGTCTGCCTAGTTAAGGATAGCGCTATACGCGACAAAAAAAAAAAACTTGCAACATGCAACCCAAATTCCAGCAAGTTTGGATTTTTTGCAACATTCGCGGCACAGTTGCGTTAGGTTGCATGTCGCAATGCGATCACACAGACAATCATTACCTGCGAAGTCACAAGCGGCATGACCATACAGGTAGTCACCCAGCTTTCCCAAAAACAGATAGTGTTTGACCACAATTTGTATAGAGGCAAAACTCAAAGATATATTAACAGGTTTTTTAATTCTTCATGGGAAACGCTCAATAGGGAAATGAACTCAATAATGTGTTAGAAAGGTATTTCCACCTGAATGCTAAATCCGCATTGCAACATAGGCAGCAGAAGAGGGGACATGAGGGGACATCAGACTTATCAGCCAGAGAGAACTTCCCATATCAATGTGCAACAAACTAGAATTTTATATTTCATTATAAGTTGAGGAAGCCGGGGTATACGTACTATAGAGGCAGTCAAGGCAGCTGCTGTGGGGCTCATTTAAAGGGGGACACCAGCGACAATTAGTCTCTTATGCAAAAGGAACGGTATCTGGCACCGTTATGGAGGAATCTGCGGTTGGCATAGTGTGGTGGCTTCTGTGGCAGGGTCATCAGTTGTTGGCACACTATTATGGAGGCATCTGCGGCTGGCACACTGTTAGAGGTGCAATGGCATTTACCCAATATTACGAGGTCATTTGTGCTTTGCTCGCTGTTATAAAGGTGTCTCTAACTGGTAAGTGTTATGAGGGCCATCTGTGGCTCGCACAATGTTATGGGGACATCAGTGGCTAGCACACAATTAGGCTGGATTCACACGAGGTCATTACGTCCGTAATTGACGGATGTATTTCGGCCGCAAGTCCCGGACCGAACACAGTGCAGGGAGCCGGGCTCCTAGCATCATAGTTATGTACGACGCTAGGAGTCCCTGCCTCGCTGCCAGACAACTGTCCCGTACTGTACAGTGTAATGGAGACATCAGTGGCTAGCACACAATTACGGAGACATCTGTGGCTAGTACAGTGTTATGGGGGCATCTGCGGCTGGTACACGGTTATTCGGGTATCTGTGGCTGGTACAGTGTTATGGAGACATCTGTGGTTGGTATAGTGTTACACGAGCATCTGTGGCTGGTACACTGTTATGGGGAAATCTGTAACTGGCACACTATTACAGAGGTATCTGCGGCTGCACAGTGTAATGGAGACATCTGTGACTGGCACACAATTACGGAGACATCTGTGGCGGGTACAGTGTTATTCGGGCATCTGTGGTTGGTACCAGAGCCGGCGTCAGCACCCGGCAAAACCAGGCAAGTTCCGGGGCACACTATCCTTGGGGGGGCCCACTCGGCCGCCGAGTGCTTTCGCTGCCGTTGTCACGGCATCACAGTCCATACATGGACAGTGATGTCAGGACGAGAGAAGTAGTCCCAGGCAGAGCGCTAGTGGCTCTGCTCCAGGACTCCGTCTCTGGGGAAGCCCCTAACATCACTATCCATATATGGACATCACTGTCCATATATTGAAAGTGATGTCAGAGGGAGAAAAGGAGTCCCAGGCAGAGTGCTACAAGCGGCTCTGTTCCGGGACTCCATCTCTGGGGAAGCCCCTGACATCACTGTCCATATATGGACAGTGATGTTCGGAGGAGAGAAGGAGTCCCAGGTAGAGCGCTAGTAGCGCTCTGCCCGGGACTTTGGCTCTGAGGTTGCCCCTGACATCACTAGCTGTATATGGACAGTGACATGAGGGGTTTCTCCTGAAGCGGAATCCCCAGCCAGAGCATCGGCAATGCTCTGGCTGGGGATTCCACTACTAGAGGGAACCCCAAAGGCGCTACCTACAGGGAGGGTGGCTGTGTGGCACTACCTGGGAGAAGGGGGCTGTGTGGCACTACCTGGGAGGAGGGGGGCTGTGGCACTATCTACAGATGGCACGAAATTTATGGGGATACAAATAGGGGTCTAATTTCTATATGGGGGCATAAACAGGGACTAACGTCTAAATGGGGGCACAAAGTGACATTTTCTGCCATTTTTGTGACGCCGTGAGTTGCCCCGCAAAGGGGCTTACTAAGTATGTGTCGTCCAAGGGCCTACATAAACCTGGAGCCGACCCTGTCTGTTGAAATGTTAAGGAGACATCTGTGGCTGGTACAGCGTTACACGGGCATTTGTTGCTGTTACAGTGTTATGGGGATATCTGTGGTTTGTACACTGTTATGGGGGGGGGACATCTGTAACTTGCACACTATTACAGAGGTATCTGTGGCTGGTACAGGGTTATGTTGGCATCATTGGCTGGCAGTGTTATAGAGGCATCTATGGCTTGATCACTTATGAGGGAACTATGAAACCTCTGACAAGCTGCATATTTGCCATGGCCTTCAAAGCATACCACATCCTGTATACCCATTGTGAATGTCCTGCTGGCATGGGCCCAAGGCTTCCCTTTTGACAGGCCCCACAATGTTTGCAAAAAGGGGAGTGGAGAACAGACATAATGATCAGGGGCCCAATGTGAAGGGGGAAGAAGCACTGTCTGGATATAGGGGTGTGATGGTATGAACATGCACCCCATTTTCATTGTTGTAGTGAGGCCCCGCAACTCCTATGTACACCCCTGGAAGGACGAATCAATTTCTACTGCTCCTGCAAGCAGCACAGAGGGGGACAGCAAATGTGTCACCACCGTCAATGTTGCTCAGATATCTGCACATACTTAAGAGAATGCAGCAGTCAATGGCGCCCAACTTCATCATCGGAGGCACTAGACCGCTGAGAAGAAGGGCACAGATACACGACAGAACACAACATTGCCCTCATAGCTTAATCTTGAAAAAAAAAAAAAGAAAACCAAAAAGATATTTTGCGGTCATCCAACTTTCCCAGCAGCAAATCTGCCACATCACATACCTAGGTAGATTGCAATGCAGGATTCTAGAAAAGCTGTGAGAGCTGTAACGGCGATATTATAGGTTGTCACCTAGATTTCCCGAAAAAAAAAGGTATAACGTAAAATTGGCTGAACAGAATTTTTTTATATTTGTGGTATTTTTATTTTTATTTTAAGGTGGAATGTTCTTATATTTATCTCGATGGCGGTTTTATTGCAGAAATCTTTATGTCACTTTACCTGTTCCACATTGCACTGGAATTGAGCTGCACAGTCTGCCTGCCGGCATAAAACCGCGGTAAGTCGCTGAGTGCCGGGGAGCTCATGAAGCGAGGACGAGGACGCCGGAATGACCCCATCTTGTTGATCTGCACCGTGAAGTACGGCAGCAGGGTCTGACTCCCAGTCATACGGGCAGGAGGATGAACGCCAGACGTGGCCTGTTATACAGTGGACGTGGTGAAAGGGATGTAGAGGAATGGACGTGGGAAAAGGAAAAACTGCGAAAAGAAAAATATAGTGTATAAAAATCATGAAGATAACGACAATAATAATAATAGAAGACAATGCCCCCCCACCTACAACATCCTTCCCCTTCATTATGTCCCTTGCAAACTTTCTTTACAAAAAAGTTGAAATAAAGAATTGACACAAAAACACAATGCGCTAGTAGAAAAACCAGCACCGATTTGTGGTAAAACAGCATGGTGGCATCGTTTTCAACTGCAGTACAGCCTGGCACTTCGGCTGAACTGCATACCTTCCAGAATTTGTGTGCCATTTTTATGCCTTATCCTAGGTTTGCCAAGAAAAAGCCACAAAAAGTGCCAAAAATGCCACCTTTGTAAAAGGACCGCCCCTTTGAGGACAGTTTCGTGAGACAATCCCAGTGTGTTCTTTTCCACTAGCGCCGAGTGTTTACAAAAAGAAAAAAAGGCGACTTTTACATAATCATGGCCAAAAGCGCATTTTTATATTGATCCAGTACAGTTGAAATACACTTAAGCAGACCTGTGTCTCCATGGTTACAGACTACAAACAAACCTTGTGTAGTCTGATACTGCAGCCCTTTCTGTCCCCCACTAAGGTGAAACATACATGTGAATATATTACATACACATCATGAAAATGTAGTTATATATGGTGTCCATTCAACAAAATGGGCGACCACTTTATATATGATATATATAATAAAATCGGCCCAAGTGGGGACCCGCCTCTACGATGTCCATCTAATAAGGCATATAGACAGGGGTTGTCAAATAAGGGCCTTGTATTTACTAGCCGAAAAAAATTAAATCATAAGAGCAGGAATTTGATTGGTTGCGATGAACAGAACCTCCTTTTTGATTGTACTGGATTTTATCGGAGGTCTCATTGGTCGATTATTTTTGGCAATTTTCCTAAAATTTTAAATAAAATTTACCAGCCGATTTCTTCCTCTTTTTTCATGAGATGATCTTGACCTTTTGCAGAGCCCATTGGGGGATGATATTCAGATTTTCTGTATCATGAACGAACATCAGTCTAAAATGGAAGTTTCCTAATAACCGCAGCCCTCCGCTCCCCCGGTGATCGCTTTGTGCGAAGTGCGTGTGAATTTCTACGGGCTGATCTGCGTGTGGTTGTGATGTTTTTGGAGAACTTCAAATGTCACTTTAGTCTTTGTTCATGACTTCCCTTAGTCACAGGTTGACTACAATTAACCCCTCAGTGACTGTTCTTCAAAAATACATTGCAATGCTATGGACGGCCCACAAGGGGGGATATTTAAGAGAAGGTGAAGCTCCGCATTGGTTATATAGTGAACAAATTAGAACATCCAGCACCTTAGTAATTTATCTTCATTATCTTTTTACTATTTTCACTTGTCCGTTTATTTCACTCAGTATGGAAAAATAAATCTCTTGCTGTTACATGGAAAATGTCAGCAAACTGCTGTTGACTGATCTTTTATTGTTATTATGTGCGCAATAATGTCTGGCCATATGTGATTGGCTTATTAAAGGGCTTCTCACTGAAAAATGATATATCTACTGTACATGTAACTGCGTCCAGGAGAATGAAGGGAGAGGTACGCTTGACTCCAATAGAGGTGAATGGAGAGAGACACACATATGCACTGCTACCTCTCCATTTATTTTCCATCTGGGTTCGATGGCCGACTCACCAGAAGGGACGAGGTTGGTGGACCCCCGCTCACAACATTAGTGTGGGACCCAGAGCTGGGGAATAACCCTTTAAAGGTTAAAGGGGTTGTCCATGACTAGAAAAACATAGCTGCTTTCATCTAAAACAGCGCCACACTTGTCCAGAGGTTGTATGTGGTATTGCAGCTCAGGCCGATTCACTTCAATGGAGCTAAGCTGCAATATCACAAACAATATATGGACTGATTGTGTATGGTATTTTTGGTGTATATGAAGAAAGCAGCCTTGTTTAAAGGGGTATTCTAGCCTAAAACATTTATCAACTATCAACTGGAAAGGTGACGAAGGTTAGTTCAGTGGGGGTCTGACCGCTGGTACCTCCTCCAATCACTAGAATGGGGGATCCTGGTCCCCTTACCCCCCCCCCCCCTCCAGCCGCTCAACAGCAGCAAGGAGGAGTTTCTATAGAGTGATAGTTTCATCATCCAAAGTCTATGGCACTGACCACTGACGTGCTGTGCTCGGCTGTTTCCGTCAGTGTGATGGACTTTGCAATTGCAGGATAGATTAGATTAGATTAGATTAGATTAGATTAGATTAGGATAGATAGATAGATAGATAGATTAGATAGATTAGATAGATTAGATAGATTAGATAGATTAGATAGATAGATCTCCCTCTTTACCTGGGCATCAAAAGTAACATTCACTCCATCTGAATCATCTTGTACTGCGTGAATTTAATTAACGGGTAAAAATTTTCTTCAATTAAAAAACAGGATTAAATTTCCCAATTAATGATCCTTCCCTTTACCTAAGACAATATTGTCAGTATGTCAGAGTACAAAGAAGCTCTGTCATTATAAAGTGCTCCTCCCGACCACAAATGCCACGCATAGTAGACAGAGCGATCGCTGTAAGGACATTGGAAGTGCGACACAATCGGACATTTTTATCTGTAATCAAAATTTTGCACAAAATATCTTTGGTGGTTGTGCAATTCTGATATTATCCTCTATGGGGTGCAAAAGTCACAGCGGGAGCCGGGGTGTGGAAATATTGCACCAAACTGCAAATTTTTGGGATCATCGAGTCATAGTCACACGGACCTGTTACCAGACTAAAAACGTCCCGCGAAGACTCTTCAGGCTATTTTCTGACTATTGGATATATGTAAAGTAGTGATCATGAGGTCAGGGATTTTTCTGGATTTTCTCTCAGTCCTACCATTGAAGAATAATGATCTATTTCGAGCCTGAAATGGCTGATAACATTGGACAATAGACTGCATTCAACTGCACAGCAAATAAAATAGACCTCAGGCTTTAGTTTGCCATAGACAAGTTCCCCAATAGCCGCCATCGAGAGAACAAATTTGATAAAATTGGATTTTTCCTTTATTTTCTCTGAAGATAAGCGGCATCAGATGTGTGAGATAGACGCTTATCCCTTCTTTTGAAATCATGAGCAATAATGAACTTTCAATTCTAAAACATTGGCCTTTAATCTGTGGCTCTCCAGCTGTGGCAAAACAACAACCTCCAGCAAGCTCTATCAAGGCACGCTGACGGTTGTGTGCTGAAACAGCTGGAGAGCCACAGGTTGGAGATTCCAGCTATAAAGTTAGGCCCTGTTCACACAGAATTTTTTTGCAGGCGGAAAAATCAGCAATTTTGTGGCAGATTCTGACCTGCCTGCACGCGGTTTGCTGCATTTTTTTCAGCGTTTTTTGGCAGCGGTCATTGAGCGCCGCGGGCAAAAAACTCAGGGAAAACCGCTTTCTCAGTGAGTGTTTTTTACCACTCACGGGGAAAAAAAACGCCTCCACCTCCCATTGAAATCAATGGAAGGCGTTTTCGGATGTGTTTTTGCGCGATTTCCGACGTGGTTTCTGCGTAAAAAAACTCAGTGTGAGCTCCTCCTTACTGAAACGTCTATCAAGATGAGGAGGAGGCTTAAGGCTTCAGACCCCCCCCCCCCAAACGTGACTTTTCCTCTATAAAGAATGCACACAAAAAGTCACGAGCGCATATACTGTATATATATATATAAAAACTTATAGATTGTCATCATTGCACATTTTTGAAGAATTTGGAGTTATTGATTAGCTTTTATACTGGTCAATGATTAACCACGGAGACGAGCGGTGATCTATAAACCGACTCTTAACAATAAGAAAGGTCAGAGGTTAGAGATATAAAACGATCGTATAGGAGCGGCAGCTACTGTACATAGCTGAATGTATAACATATTATGTAATGATAAACGAGTGTGACCGCTGCTTCATGCCTCAGGTAACGTGTCACTAGCTCAGACGAGCCAACTTTACAATTTAAAAAATTAAATACTTTAAATTCAAAAAGTTGGGCCTTGGTTGTCATTGGAAACCATAAAAATAAAGAAGTCTATACACATAAACAATTCCTACTTGTTAGAAAGGTCCCTAGACAAAAAGCTGATCACAAAGTGTCCCCCTGCTGGGACCCCCAGCGATCGGCTGTAATCTGTGAAAATACCTGGCAGTAAGTGTTCAATTTCTCTGCAGCGCCACCACAGGGGAAATTAAGCATTACACAGTGTCCATTCATATTAACAGGTTGTCTGTGTAATACAGGACAGGACTCCAGAGGAAGAGACGCTCTTTATAACCACTCTTCACTCTGGCCAAGAGATGAGGATCCTGAACATAGGACCCCCCTCTATTAACCTACAAGTTCCCTAATAGGGTATATGAAATGGATTTTCTGAACTTGACAACCCCTTTAAGCTCCTGGGCCCCAATGCAAAATTTGGAAACGGGCTCCCCAACTATTACACTTCATTTGTAGTGCAGATCTCAAATGGGGCAGAGGGACTTTTTGAGACTTCTCAGAACTCAGATGTGTCTGTAACCTCTGCACCAGCTATGGTGATGCCCCTGGATACCCCAACAAGAAGCTCAGATGGGACTACATAGCCCACTGATCTCCACACAAAACACAACTCCACAAGCCTTAAATGCCGCAACACAGCCAGGACACCGGAAATACAAGGGCGCGCATAGAAAAAAAGATTGCCCCTCTGGCTGCTAAGGGGTCGGTGGAGAGGGGATTCTCACTACAGGTTGATGCCATCGACCTGTGGTGTTTATAGAAGAGAGGAGGTCCCATAACAAAGATCAAGATCAGCCCTTTGTTTTTGCCACCAAGGACCGAAAGGTCCAGTGGTTTTTTTTCCGACTTCAACACCCTTTTTATTACGCGGGCCGATTCCTAACCCCCTTGATTTCTAACTATGTAGTTCTCTGGTGAGGAAAGTTTTATACAGGTTCTCCCAATCCAGTAGAAAAGGAGATGAGACCAACAATGGCTGGGCCCCCTCTCTCCAGCCGCTTGGTCTGTCTCTATGGCACATATGCCATTGCCTTCGACCTTTAATATGGGCATTGTGAACAAGCAAAGGTCTCCCCCTATCCACAGACACCACAATGTACTGTTAGGAACAAGAGTAGGGAAAGCCGCCCATATCTACTACAAGTAATGGTGGCATGAAACTTTTTGCTATAGGGCCTCTTTTTTCTAAGAACCTCCTGGTCAAAATCACTACAAAAACCATATAATGCCTGAAAACCAATACACAGGAATTACATATTATTTTCCATTGGAGACCAAAGAACCTGCCGATTACCGATGTAGTCGAGCTGGCTTTGTTATTGGACATGGCTCATTGTTTTATAATGTAGTTTTACATAGGACAGTTCTCTCTCATTCTGTGCTCAAAAAATTCAGCTCTGCTACATCTGTAAATATCTTCATCATGTGGTTGCCGGTAAATCTGATTTCTAGTTACTCTTCTTCGTGAGAACCATTATATTCTAATAAGATGACCTGCGGTTTTATTTGTGTTGGCTCTGCCCGCCATAAGACATTCTTCAGCTCCTTCCTCTTTGCATACAATATGGCGTCCAGAAACAATGGGGGTCATAGTCTGACTCAAGTGATTCCGCTCGGATTCCTCAAACACTGATCATAATATTCAGTTTGGCCACACACGTTTTAAGATATGCAAAGTATCACTGGGGTCATTCTGATTCCTGGACCTAAGATGGACTAAGTGGATCTAAGAGAGTTCATGAGGAACATGCAGGGTGACCACCATATCTTCTACCATGGCTGGACCCAGATGGCTTCTACCATGGGACTTTCCCAGCAGATGTAGGACAGGTCTTGGCGGACCAGGGCAGGTTTCCACCATATTGAGACTTGAGGTGGGCAATTGGGTTGTTTTAACTTTGCACATACAGTGGTGTTCATACTATAAAGACAACTTATTCAGCTGCTATGGGGCTCATAAGAAGAGGGTGCCCAGCTTGTTCCCCTTCGCTATAGGCTAAATAATCCCACTATCCACAAGCAGTTCAACTAAGCAAGCGAGGGGGATACAGTCATGCCAGCCTACTTTCTTACAATGCATAGGAAGAGCGAGGTGGGCACAAGTTCTGGGCCCCAGTGTCCCAGGATGGCTGGTTCTAATAGCATGAACCAGCAGAGGACCCAATTTTGTTTTTTGCTATGGGGCATCCTCAACTTTATGTACGCCCCTGTGTATGTACTCTAAAATGTTGTATCCTCAACCCTCATAAAAATTAAAAAAAAATAAAACTAAATGCAATACAAGAATGTGCAAACATAGTAAATAATAGGGGATAATTCTTCCGTAACAAATTCAAACATGTGCACCAAGTGCTACTCAAACTGTGACTGCCAAATCTACTCCAGTGGCAGCAGAGTCGGACTGGCCCACCAGACTGCCAGGGGATCCTCCGGGGGGCCCATGATCTGCCAGAACAATGGAGTGGACGCCTGTTTGTTCTGTATAGATAGAGGGTGGCCCTCAGACTGGGATTCCTTGGGTTCACCAAGGGAAATTATTCTGACACTGAATGGCAGCCATCAGTGCGACACAATGCATGGGGTTATCATGTGACATTTTTGTCCAAGACGCCATCTTGCCTAAACCACCAATGAATAAAAAAAGGATTATCAGATAACTTCTGAAGCTTCAATAGGACCCGTCCTCTCTCCTGATAGGTCTGTTTTAGTAAATACTTGTAGTCCACATTCAGGAGCATCTTTAATTAGAACTCTGGTATGTGCTCTCCCTCTGTTATTCCTCCTGGAAATGTATGAATAAATTGACAACTGGGTGTTCCCATTCGCCTTGTCAATAGTGAGCTTCCCAATGCACTCTGACATTGTCCAATCAGTGCCAAACTTTGTAGGGACACGCCCTATTGTCAAGGGGAATGGTAACAGCCAGTTGTCAATTTTTTGAATACATTTCCAGGAGGAAGAACAGAGGAACGGCAAAATGCATTTACTAAAATAGACATGTCAGTAGAGCTGACAGGTCCTCTTGTCTGGTACGATGATGTCACTTATGACAATTTGGGCCCATGTCCACCCTCAGCCTGCCCCGGATAACAATATAGCAGGCAGTTCTGCATCATACCCGCTTTGCCAAGTGACTTTCACAAAATGTTTTCACTTTTTATGTAACGACCTCATGTGGTAACTCCGGTCTATGAACTTTAGACTGATATTAACAAATAAGTCTGCGGTTCTGTTTACCGGATCACAATGGGATCCCGCACAGTTGGGGAAGGGGTGGAGAACACGTGATGATTCGGGTCAGAGTTGGGCGACCTTTAATTTTCCCATCCTCCTTTTTTCCCTAATTTGTGAAAAATCATAACGGACGCCAGACGCCAGTGCAACCTTTGTTACATTGACCTACATAGAACTGAATCCTACACTGAGGCCTGGTATTGCCTGTCAAATACAACAGGACCAAAGGTCCCAGCATGTCGCCAACTGCTCGTCTACCGGGCTGATGAACAAAATTTACATATATAAGACTTGAATATATAGATATGACCACAATGGCCGTCTGTAAAGCTCTCATTAGTACTGTCACCCAGCTTCCCTGGCATCCTGAAAAGCTAATTTTGCCCAGTTATTCAGTAATATTTTCACTGCTTTCATATTGCTCCATAGCTAGATATATTTGCCTTTCAGGGTTCTAAAAAGTTGGGTGACAATCCTAATTAGAGGTGTAAATGTGGCCATATTGATTCTCATCCAATAGGTGAATAGGATTTGTAAGAACTTGTCCTTGAGTTGTCCTCTACTGACAAAAATTCCATGTGTCTTAGTTGCATCTGTTTCTGGGAAAGCTGTGTGATGACCAATATGGCTGCCATTAGAGGTCCCACTTTTCCAGAGTCCTGAATGACACAATTTGCTGTGATATAGAAGCCGGGTAGGAATTGGCCAGATTGATGGTCACTCAGCTTTCTGAGAAATCTTAACCCAGTGAGGTATTAGATACGCTGGCTTCGCGCCTCACTGAACTTATGGTCTTAAAGGGGTTTTCCATAACCATTATTTATGATTTATCCACAAGATACATGATAAATATCTGATCGATGGGGGTCCAACCGCTGGGACCTCCACCGATCAGGAGAATGGGCTTACCTTGCCAATCCTGGGAGACTCATAGGAATGGAGCGGTACTGCGCATGCTCGACCACCGCTCCATTCATTTCTATGGAGCTGCAGAAGATAGCGTTCGGCAGCCCCATAGAAATGAATAGAGCGGTGGCTGAGCATGCGCACTATCGCTCCATTCCGATGGGGCTCCCAGGAACGGCAGGGTAAGCCCATTCTCCTGATCGGTGGGGGCCCCACCGATCAGATATTTATCACCTATCCTGTGCATAAATCATAAATAATGGTTATGGGAAAACCCTTTAAAGGGCAATTCCACCTGAAATTGCCTTTCATCCTGGGTGACGTCTACTCTTGCCCTCTACCCTCCCCCCACTTTCTCTTGGTCCCGGTACCCCTCTTCTTCAATATTATACATCCAGACAATAACCTTTCCCCACCCTTCGGTATGACAGATATGAAAAAGTCTGAGATTCTACACGTGAATGTGAATTACTATGGGGCCACATGTAGACACACAGAGCTGCACTTCTACTTCTTTACACCCAATGTCTGCGTTACTTAACCCCTTCAGTACTGGTGTAAGTACCACTTTGCGACCACCCAACGTAAATATACGTCAGCAGAGAAGGGTCCACTATCATATCAATGTACATTTACATACGCTACGTATCACGTTTTATTTAAAAGTCGTGTACCTGCTTTAGTGATACGAAAAATGTGCACAAGGATGCGGTCCGGCGCAAGCCCTCTCCGAAAGTAGAAAGATCCCCAGTAAACATTCCCTAAACCTCTGAGCCAGATGGCCCTGCCTCTGATCCATGGACTCCCTTGGCTTAGGGAGAGCCATCTTGCTCCTGACTGCCACCCCAGTATCCACCAGGAGCCAAAGTCGAGATATCGGCTCCCCTAGAAGCAGCTGGGGCCACCCCCATAGACCTCTAGACGGGACATTCCATTTGGGCACCGCACCCTAAAAAGATCCTTGTGACAAACAACACGGAAAGTGAACAAAATATAAATACATAGAGATGCGCACCGTGTCATGACGGCCTGGACATCCGAACGGAAGTATAAAAGTTCTTCAATATTCATCCTAGCCAGAAACCTCAGACAAATATATATATATATACACACGATAAGTATCACATTGCCCAGGGCATAACTAGAAAATGCTGGGCGCCATACCAAACTTTTGAATGCCACCCTGAGCATTTACCAGCTCCATGTAGATGCTATGGGGAGGGCAGACTTGCCGGTCGAGTTTCAATAAATAAAACGCAACTTCTGCAAAATCTTCCGGCATGATCCGATAAATTCTCATAGCATGCCGGGACAATGGTGCCGCACACATATAAGCAGAAGTTGCAGGATGGGGACATGGGAGACATCAAATCCAATACCAGACCCTGTTGTTCAGCATCAGGACCCAGTGAGCGCCAGCGACTGGTAAAGGACCTGATGTGGTAGAGGAGTATGTGGGTCCCTGGACTAAGGGGCCTGGTCACAACCGCTGTGACCTCTATGGTTACGGCACTGCATGTTGCCATTAACCATATTAGGCTGTGAAAGTGACAGCTTAATCCTTGCACTGTAGCAGGAAGTTGTGTTCGGGCCAGTGCTATAGTGACTTCTGACATCATCACTGACATCACAGGTTTCCTAAGACCTCATACAGAGCCGTATGCGCTCTGCCATATGGTGCCTTTCCAAACACGGGTTTCACAGTTTCCACATAAGAGAGACAGCCATAGGACTCATAACACTGTCTGTCAGTCACAGTGTAGCTATAACAGTGACAGTCCCAGTGCCCCATAACAGTGGCAGTCCCAGTGCCCCATAACAGTGGCAGTCCCAGTGCCCCATAACAGTGATAGTCCCAGTGCCCCATAAAAGTGACAGCTACAGTGGCTCATAACACAGACAGCCATAGTTTCCCTATAACTATAACAGTGACAGACCCGGTTCCCCATAAGAGTGACAACCACAGTGCCTCATAACAGTGACAGCCACAGTGCCCCATAACAGTGCCAGTCACAGTGCCCCTATTACAGTGCCAGGCACAGTGCCCCATAGCAGTGCCAGGCACAGTGACCCCATAGCAGTACCAGGTACAGTACAGTAATATCCTTAGAACAGTGACAGCCACAGTGAACATAAAACTCTCCCACACTCTACCAGTAGGGAGTCTTTCACAGATCTGCCAGTACAATGCCAGGAATATCTATGTAATGTTGTCCATAGTTTATCATATTGGTGGCAGCTCAGCTGTACCAGAAGCAGAAACAGCGGAATAGTTTTTATGACTTGGCAGAAGAAGGTGAATTAGAATTACCCAGGATTGATTTTTATAGGGGTCAGGGCTCTTTAAGAAAATTACTATATAAAGCGTTCCATGCACTTCTATACACCAGAAAGTACTATCTTAGTATTGGGAGCCCAGGTAGTCCCCCCCCCCCCAGGTAGTCCCCCCCCCCACAGGTAGTCGTCCCCCCCCCCCCCCACACAGGTAGTCCCCACAGGTTAATATCTTCTATAATGACTCTCCAGGAGTGCTAGTTATCATTTGTTTTCACAGTCCGTCAGTTCCTCTTTCTCAGGTTCCCGTGTGAAATTACTCATCCATAAAATCATTTTTTAGAGAATAAACACCTATGAAACACATACCAGCCCCGCTACACACGCAAAAGTATCCGAGACACGTGACCTGCACGCAGCGGATACACCGGGGACCCTCGATAAGAAGCATCATTACGACACCAATTCCAGGTCCTTTAAATAAGACAAGATACACACCACACTTACCTACTCGCCCGCAATGTCCTGGAGACTCCCTGAAAAGGGGAGACCTTTCAAACTTCAGGAAGAGCAGGTTTTTCTCCCGGATTACGAGTGACGCCGCCGGTAGTTCAGTTATGGTTGTGTCGGTACAAACGCTGATCCCCGCTGCCATCACTAAACCACCAATGGCGTCATGACAGCAAGAAGCCCTAGCCAAATGAAGGGGCATGTGGCTGCCAACGGTATGTACTATAGCTGGCCCTGTTATGTGGCCACTGTGGTTGTTACTATTATGGGGGGGCTGGGACTTGCACTGATATAGGGGCTCACTATTATGTGTCCCTGTGGGTGTCACTTATGGGTGCACTGTGACCGATCCTGTTATGGGTGCTCACTATAGTGTGGGCCCTGTGGATGTGACTATTATGGGGGAACTGTGACTGGCTCAGATATAGGTGCTCACTATTATGTGTCCCTGTGGGTGTCACTTATGGGTGCACTGTGACCGATCCTGTTATGGGTGCTCACTATTATGTGGGCCCTGTGGATGTGACTATTATGGGGGCACTGTGACTGGCTCTGATATAGGTGCTCACTATTATGTGGCCCTGTGGGTGTGACTATTATGGGGGCACTGTGGCTAGTGTTATGTGTTTTCTGGGAAACAGCAGTTATGTGCACTTGTCATAATTCCTGGGCATAAGTTTGGGAGGCATTTTCGGGGCATGGTATATATTAATAGGCAGGGCATAAGTCTGAATATTTTAAGTGCGGGATCTCCCTGAATTAATTTCTCAAAAGTAGGCAAGTATATTATATACTGGTGTACCGCCACCAAATGAGGTCCAGCCATTGTAATAAAAAGAAGAGGTGTCGTGCGCCATTTTGTTTTACAAATGATCCCGATAGTGTAATAATAAATATATCAGGCATATGGGATCCGAGGACGGTGGTCAGAGCTATGTTATGTGGCCTACGTAGAGTGGACGCCATCAATGCCTAATGCCACTGAACTTAAAAATTCAGCAATTACCCAAACACCCCCCAAACCCCCATTTCACAAAGTCCAGGAAGCTGAGATACGGAGAACTGTCGTCACACTGTATCGCTGCTATAGATGACCTTGTGACTGCAAATAGATCCTCATATCTCAGCTTCCGGGACCCTCGTGAGTGTATAATGAGGGGAAGATTGATATCAGGCGCTAGTATCACAATCTGAACCTGAATATATAACTGGAATCACATGCAGAAGTTGTTCAGAAATGACTTCTGGCATCGGATGTTTTACAACAGTCTCACTTTGTGGCTGCATAGGCAAAATACAGGATGCCATAAATGGCGCTGGTATTTTGTGGTAGGATTAGCCGGGCTTGTGATAATAAGCATTAAGGACTAGATGAAGCCTTCTGTGTGTATTACACGACTGTCCTACACCTCATAAGTCATTGCAAATCGCGCAAGACCGTGGGCAACATTTCCATTGGCTTCCGAAGAAATCTTCATGACTCAAACAGCTAAAAAGTGGATGCCCCGTGTGTCAAATAATAACCCTTCAGAAAGTGGGGGGAAGCAAATTCCCCAGCAGGATCAATAACAGTAGAACGCAGTCACCATTTTTTGGAAGCCTGTATTCCGTGAAAGGTAGTTGTGATACAGGCTTCCATAAACAGCGCCAGTACGCTGCTGGTAGTCTTGCAGGTTTGTTTGAGAATCACTACACTTATAAAAGGATTGAATCCGATATTAGAGATTTGCCCGCAGTGCGATTCCTTAATACAACCTTTTTGGCCGTACAACAGACCGTACAAACAGCTGCGAAGCCCCAATAAACTTACCCAAACACACCACTAACCCCTAAATATCCAAAATAAAAACACCTCTGCTTGCAAGAAGGATGCTGAAGCAGAACAAGACAAACTCACCAATTTATATAAATTATTGTACAGATGTAGCAGAGCTGGATTGGTTATTTAACTCTTATCGGAGGCTGCATTGTTTGTGCAGTAGGCTGTAGGTTAACCTGCAGTTCTATGTAAGACTACAGGTAACGCATATCATAATATCACAATCAGCTGTGCCAAATAACAAACTCGGCACTAGTACATCTTACAAACTGAGCTTTTTTGATATTCTAGACTCCACTAGATCTGACAAACTCAGCTCTGCTACATCTGACAAACTCAGCTCTGCTACATCTGACAAACTCAGCCCTGCTACATCTGACAAACTCAGCTCTGCTACATCTGACAAACTCAGCTCTGCTACATCTGACAAACTCAGCTCTGCTACATCTGACAAACTCAGCTCTGCTACATCTGACAAACTCAGCTCTGCTACATCTGACAAACTCAGCTTTTTTTATGATGACATTCTAGACTCCGCTACATCTGAAAAACTCAGCTTTGCTTACATCTGACAAACTCAGCACTGCTACATCTGACAAACTCAGCTCTGCTACACCTGACAAACTGAGCTTTTTTATGATGACATTCTAGACCCAACTACATCTGACAAACTCAGCTCTGCTACATCTGACAAACTCAGCACTGCTACATCTGACAAACTCGGCTCTGCTACATCTGACAAACTCGGCACTGCTACATCTGACAAACTCGGCTCTGCTACATCTGACAAACACGGCTCTGCTACATCTGACAAACTCAGATGTACATGAGTATACATCATTGCTTTGCAAAAGCCAAGAAAACATTGCATTATGTATGTAGGAAGCATTGCCGCACAGTGATCCATCAGTACTCACCCAGAGATGCTGCCTCCTGCTCCCACCCTGGGAAGATGCTCATGAAGACCCCTGACACTGCACTGCCAGGGGGTCTGCGCCTCTCATCATCCTCCCTGCAGGAATGTCACACTTTAGTGCAGCTCCAGCCCTGTGTGATCTCTTCTTCTCCACCCATTGAACACATCTCTCCACCCCCAGTCTGCGACTATTAACCCCGTCATCTGCTCACTTTGTAGCTATCTCAGGATGTTTACATCTGGTGACCTTTTCTGAGGAGGTGCCCTGCTCTTGCTATATTTGTAATGTTATTGCTGCCATCCAGGGCAGGGAGGGCACCAGACGTGGCCATTGGGGGCACCAGTAAACTTAGACCTGATCTTAAAGAAGGGGCATAAATCATGCATGGGAGACTCTTGTATTGCTTGTAGCTCACATGGCTTCTATGTTTTATTTATTACAGGCCGCTGCAGAATGCCCATCTCCCTATGCCCTCACCAATCTGGCCCGAGTTCTCCCATTCAATCGCTGTACGAATATTGTGCCCCCCTCCAACCTGTTCCATTGTCATTAGGTCCATAAAATGCCCCCCTGCTGTAGATTAGAGGAGACATTACAGAGTATCACGCTTTTATAGCCACGTAACTCCAAGGTGACTTATAATAATTGTAATCATTTACAATAGTTGGTACAGTATTCCTTATTACAGCTCGGAAGC
Organism: Rhinoderma darwinii; assembly: GCF_050947455.1. NCBI lineage: Eukaryota > Metazoa > Chordata > Amphibia > Anura > Rhinodermatidae > Rhinoderma > Rhinoderma darwinii. The sequence goes on along the minus strand of NC_134695.1, from coordinate 65,517,251 downwards.
TGCAGAACCTCTTTTTAAAGGGTAAGCAGGAGCTACATATCAATCATTCATTAAATAACATGAATTTTAAAAATGAAATTTACAGCAGCAGAGGTGTCTATAACAATGCCCCCAACCACAAATACCCCCTATAACAATGCCAGCCCCCATTTTGTACCAGCTACAAATGCCCATTAGAAGTGTCAGCCACAATGCCCCCGTAACAGTACCAGCTAAAAAATTCCATGATAAAATGTCAGCCATAGTGCTTCCCAAACAGGGCCTGACACAATGCCCTCATTTAGTGCCAGCCACAGTGCCCCAATATAGTGCCACCCACTGTGTCCCCATACATTGCTAGCCACAATGCCCCCAAACAGGTCCTGCCAAAATGCCCTCATATTACTATCTACTGTGTCCCCATACAGGCAAAATGATCCCCCAAACAGTGTATATATATATATATTGTTAGAAACTATAAGAAAGAGATTGTATTGACTACTTGCAATTTTCCCGTTACTATACTAGGATTTCTTGGGTATTAAAGGGGTATTCCCAAAATCATAGATTATCACCTATACACAGGATAGGTGATCATTTTATGATCGCTGGGGGTCCCACTGCTGGGACCCCAATCGATCATGAGAATAGGGATCTCGAACCCCCAGATCCTCCTTACTACCAAAGCGGGGAGGAGCTTGAATGGAGTTGACGGTCCAGCATGTGCCCGTCACTCCATTCACGATCTATGAGAATGACGGAAACAGCTAAACGATGTCCTCGGTTGTTTTCGTAATTCCCCTAGACGTTGAATAGAGTAGTCTGCCGTCGGTCATTGCAAACAATCATTTACGTAAAATTATAACATTATGGTCAGTCGAAAATTGTGAAAATTACCCATTTCGTCGACTTTCACCTTAAGGCCCTGTTCACACAGTTTTTTTGCAGGCAGAAAAATCTGCCTCAAAATTCCAGTAGGAATTTGTGTCCGCATCAAAATCAGCGTCAAAAAAACGTGTAAACTGGGCGCATGTTAGACGCATTGTCCTATGGAAACCACCCACATTTTACATTCAGAAACGTCAGAAGCTAGTTTTTTTACTTACATTTTTGTCTTCGGGACCCGGGGGCAAGCAATCCATTTTCTACTCTATTCTGGACTCTGGAATGAGCTCTCCGGGAGATGTAAGACTTCAGTGACCTCACGCTGTCATTTACCAGCATACACCTGGCACCGAACCTTAAATAGCTTGTGCCCTCAAGTCATAGGTGGGTCAAAAGTTCAGAAGCCCCCCTTGAATAAAGTAAACGTTCCCCCATCAGGACTGATCTTGGTTGTGGTTCTGGCTGCTCCTCCTGGCAGACTACACAATATAAAGGATATTTTATGATTTTTATCTTGGTGCAGAACTTGATTTTCATGTCTTTATAGCCAACGACTGATACGTACGTGCCAGGAGATGACATAATCAGCATGAAATAACTCAGACATCCAATAATAATGTCCCATATAACAAGGTCATGATCACCAGAGGTATGCTGGACCTCCTATGACCCTGGGACCCAATGCCTAATCTGTATTATCCCCCCTTCCCAGAATCACCATAAGGCATTGATATCACTTCTGTTCTCTTATGTGGCAGAGCGTGACCTGATTCGGGCGCGCATGTTTATGGTGGAGTCGGGAGAAATAACTATTGGCCAAATGAATCCTTGACCAACAGCTATCTTAAATGTATGACGACCTGAAGTCATTGTGACATTGTCCTTCCTATTATGGCTCCAATGCATCTAAAATAAAAAATGTAGCAACTCTTAGCTCAAAAAAATTCTCCCGTTTTGTGTTTAGCGCTCCTATGCAGATCTATGTGTCTCCATGGTTACAGACTACAAACAAGCCCTCTGTAGTCAGATCCTGCATTATGTGTTATTTCCTTCCAGCTCACAAATTCAGTACCTTGGGGCTTTGCAGCAAGACACTGCATTCAGAAATGTCCTAGCTAGTGTGGGTCTTCTTCTAGTCCGTGGACTATAGCTGGCCATATACATGAGATATAAGCAGAACACTCATCTCTTATGACTCCCCTGGCCTAGCCCATAGACTCTCCCAACATGATCCTCACTCCTAATTTTAGGTGGATTTCCCCTTTAAGGCCCACGGGCAATTAACTTCCTCCTCACCTACATATGTGTATATGGGAGTTGTCATCTTCAAACCTGAGAAAAGTCGCTCTTGTGTCATCTTTCTACAATGAAACTGATTCCTAATTATATTGTTGCCGTGTTTCATAAACAGCGACATTCAACAAAATAAATATATGACTGTTGGCAAAACACACTACAAACTAATGAGGTGTCAAAGGGTTGTACAGCATTAGAAAAACATGGCTGCTTTGCTACAGCGCCACACCTGTCTGCAGTTTTTGCGTGGTATTGCAGTTCAGCCCCATTCCCTTTAATGTAGCTAAACTGCAATACCAGACACAACCCATGGACAGGTGTGGTGCTGTTTGTGCAAAAAAGCAGCCATGTTTTTCCGTTTCCTATGCCCTATTATTATTTCTATGTTACACAATCCAACAGGCTAAATATGCTAATTGTTAATGTATAAGCCCCGCCCTCATTATTTTGGCCACAAAATATCCCGATACACTTTTTGTGTGGCATGCTCCCACTTTTTGTCATTGAGTTGGGTAGTCAGGAGCCAGATGGAAGAAGCCCACAAGGCCGATCCTGGTCTAGAACGATGGTAGATTGATACTTGGGGATCTAGAACAATTCCCCATTTAAGCTGGCCCTACACTTTAGATTAGGCTAAACCCTCGGAATCTGATTTCAGTGAGGTCGGCCAATGATCTACTTTGTATAGGGGCAGCCCAACACCCTCAAAAATGTACAAAATAGCGGACCCACAAGTGGTAGGTGTAGTGTGGGTAGACTAAGCACCCAAGCACACTCATAAAAGTATTTTTTTTAGCGAAAATGACAAAAAATTCAAACATTTTTGTTTTTAGACATTGTCGAAAGTGCCGCCCAAACTGCCCAATGTCTATTTTAAAAATTTACCAGAAACGGGCATTGTGCAATTATTGGGAAACCACAGATTGCATTAACCTCTATGACATTGCCAAGCATGGCAGAGTGTGACGGGGCCAAGTTTATTACTCTCCAGCACCCGCGGTCATCCTGATCGACAAACTCTCAGGGCAATTTATTTTAGGTTTCTGTATGTTAAACAATCGTAAATCCTTTGCAGGTTGTATGTGCTTTGGAGACTATAGACTTTTCTTTGGAAGGGAATCTCAAGGTGGCACAATGATTAACACCGACCAACCCACGAGGCGGAATTATTTTCCATTTGTTGGAAGTTGTAAAATTCCAGTCCCTTAAAGTGGATCTTCACCTTAAATTTTAAATCTGCCATTTATTAGTAAATCAGAAGTCAGAGCAACAGCCAAAGTTTGATCATTATATGTTTTTTACTTTTAGAGATATTGGCATTTCTCTATTTTGTTGTGGTGGCCATTTTTTTAAAAGTGTCAACAGGAAGTGCGGCCATATTGGTTGTCATCCTTGAATTCGCTTCTGGGAAACTGATCATGAACTATCATTCTGTCAAGATAACAAAGACAGTTTTAGCATCAGTTTCTGAGAAGCGAATTCAAAGGCGACAACCAATATGGCCGCACTTCCTGTTGACACTTTTACAAAAATGGCGGCTGTTATAAAACAGAAAAATGGCAATATCTCTGTAAATATTTAAAATGTAATCACCAAACTTTGGCTGCAGCTCTAATTTCTTATTTCACTAATATACAGACATTTTAAATTTATACGTGGAAATACACTTTAAGTTTTTTATGAAGGGAATGTTTTCAAAGGGCTGTTTCTACCATCCCAAATTATACTGCCCGGTCATAGGCACTGTTTACTTAGCTGCCAACACTCTTCTCAATAGCTGAACGAAGTTGAAACCTGACAACCATTTTCTGACCCATTCCTCCCTGTCAGCTGATACAAAACACATTAGGCAAAAGTCGGCGATAGTGAGCACAGGAGAAAGCCCCTCCCAGAATAAGAAGAATATATCTGTACTCCATCCTAGTATACAATAAGGCTATGTCCACGCGTAGCGGATTATGCATACATATATTTACGCCTTAGATTAAAAGTATCTGTATAAATCCATAGGCAGTGAGCTCCCCCTAGTGGTAGCTGCAGGTAGCCAGAATTTTAGCATTTAACTTAATGACTGTGAAAGGAAAAGCAGAAGATTTTGAACTCAATTCAGATTTTTGCTATGGGGTCCTATGATTTCTGTGCCCACCTGAATAGGGAACTGGCAATTGGGGGTTTGTTTGGGCTGCCCCTTTCTAGCTGTGGGTGCTGGGTAACACTGCACTGCCCTCTAGTGCTGCCGATCTTGGTGTGGGGTGCAAATCGGCACAAGAAGGGTATGTCCACACCTAGCGTAAATGCTGTGGATTTTCCACAACGTATTTCATTGTGGAAAATCCACAGCGTAATAGGGTAAATTCACACAGGGTGGATACGCTGCTTAAAGGTACATATCGTATCCGCCCTCCGGTGGCCCCAGGAAATTCCGGGCGAATAACCGCACCAAATTGTGGTGCAGTTTTTCGCCCGGGATGTCCGCTACGGAATACTGCAGAAAACCGCTGAAAACCCAGAAAACCACTGCAGTGTGAGGCTGGCCTGCGGAACATCTGAGGTAAGTATAAGTTATTTTTTTTTTAAGTTGCAATTTTTGTGGCGCAATCGCTGCAAAACTTGTCTTGTTTGTTGCGGGTTTTAGATCCCCATTGAATATAAATATAAGCGATTCCGCAACCACAATTGACATGTGCGGCTTAAAAACCGTACAGCAGGTCCATTTTTGTACGGAATCCCCGCATATCACGGACGTAGCGCGAGGATGAGATTTCTTGAAATCTCATCCACTTCTCTGCTACTGTATTATACTGCGGATTTTCCGCAATGAAAATCCGCAGTATTTACGTCACGTGTGTACTAGCCCATACACTAGCAGCAGAGTGGATGAGATTTGAACAAATCTCATGCACCTGCTGCGTAAAAAATATGCAGCATGTCAATTTATGCTGCGGAATCGCTGGTTTTCTGTTGCGGGTTTTCCCCATTGAATTCAATAGGGAGGTGAAACCCGCAACAAATAGCAGATGTTACGATTTTTCCGGCGCAAAACTGCAATTCAGCGGAAAAAAAATCGCAACTCAGAAAAACAAAAAAGGTTATACTTACCCATAGTCATTACGACGCGTCCCTCTGACGACCTACAGCCCGGCCTCCAGGGATGACGTTTCATCCGATGTGACTGCTGCAGCCAATCACAGGCTGCAGTGGTCACAAGGGATGAAACGTCATCCCTAGGAGGCCGGGCTGCAGGACGTCAGAGGGATGCATCACCATGACTACGGGTATGTATAATTCCCGCAGCGGACCTTCCGGACAAAAAAACTGCACCCTAATTTTGTGCGGTTTTTCAGCCAGATTCCCTGCGGGCTCCAGGGCGAATATGCGGTGTACTTTTAGGGTCCCACCTCCTTTGTGCAGACCCCTGTTTCTAAAATCTGTAACACAGGTCTACAAAGGAGCCATAAAACGCAGTCATTGAGTTGTTCTTTGCTTTTCCGCCAAGTATAATCATCGTAAATATATGTTTGAACCACAAGTGGGCAGACGGGTGGCATCATCAGATCTCACAAGTGGAGCCAGGATTAGTCAGGTGTTTTTTTTAACTTGGCAGTACATGTGTTAAATATGTTTTCATCTGTTTTGGAAATAAGGGGCACTTAATGCTGAAATATGTAAAGTACCTGCACATTTTGTGCCACCGCAAAAAGTCATCTCGAATTGTGAGAGTCTACAATCTTCTCCAAGACTAATCCCCAGCCCCAGGTACCGGGAAAAGCGGCTTGTGGGATTAACGTAACAGCCTGGTCGCTCAGCCGTAGTTATATATAGCATACCTGAGGAGGTTATAACGCCGGCCCCGACTCTTATCTTATTAGCTTCGGGGTAAATCTCATGTCGTACACGGAGTTCTTCCTTAAAGATATTTCTAAGGCCTCATTTACACGAGCGTAATATACGTGCGTGCGACGCGTGTGCTTTTCACGCGTGTCGTACGCACCTATATTACTCTATGGGGCAGTGCAGACAATGCGTGAATTTTGCGCAGCGCGAGTGCGTTGCGTAAAACTCACGACATGTTCTATAATCGTGCGTTTTTCGCGCATCACGCACCCATTGAAGTCAATGGGTGCGTGAAAACCACGCATGCCGCACGGAAGCACTTCCGTGCGAACTGCGTGATTCGCGCAAGAGCTGTCAAACCGAATGTAAACAGAAAAGCACCACGTGCTTTTCTGTTTACAAACATCCGAACGGAGTGTCTTAGACATGAGCGAAACAAACTTTACCGGGTTCGGCCGAACTCGTTTTGACCGAACCCGGCAGGAGACAGTCACTGTGCAGGGTGCTGAAAGAGTTAAACTGGTTCAGCACCCTGGACAGTGACTTCCGATTCCAATATACGTGAACGTGTAAAAAAAAAAAGTTCTGACTTACCGATAACTCCCGGCTTCTTCCTCCAGTCTGACCTCCCGGGATGACAATTCAGTCCAAGTGACAGCTGCAGCCAATCACAAGCCAAGCACAGGCTGCAGCGGTCACATGGACTGCCGCATCATCCAGGGAGGTGGGGCCCGATGTCAAGAGAGGCGCGTCACCAAGGACGCGTCACCAAGGCAACGGCCGGGACGTTCTCGGTAAGTACGAACCTCTTTTTTTTTAAACAGGTTGCTGTATATGGTGATCGGAATTCACTGTCGAGGGTGCTGAAAGAGTTACTGCCGATCAGTTAACTCTTTCAGCACCATGGACAGTGACTGACGTCGACTAGCCTCATCTCTATGATGGCGGCTGCGCGAAAATCACGCAGCCGCGCATCATACACGGATGACACACGCAGCTGTCAAGTGCCTTTTGCGCATGCAAAACGCTGCATTTTTTGCGCGCGCAAAACGCACACGCTCGTGTAAATGAGGCCTAATACAAATAACTAGGCATAAACCGGGGGCCATTAAAGGACCAAGCCACTTACTGTTCATATTATCATCAATGGTGCAGAAAACATTCCTCACTTATATGGTAATTTTTTTTTTACAAAAATATTTTTCTCAAGACCTTTATTTTTATTCTGATTTTCCTCCCATCATGCTTCTGGTTGGAGCACGTATTTCATTTCCTCTTTAACATGGGCGGAGTTTTCTCCAATGCTCAATGTCGCCCCCTACTGAGTTTTGCACTGTATGAGGTGCCAGGAGACTTGGAAAGTGATAGATGCTCTAGGCAAACAAAAGAGGAATGTCAATTTTTATTTAATTCCATTTAACCATTGGTCTGGCAACCTTAATATATGATATAATATATGTGCACTGATGGATATAACACCATACATGACAACTAGCGAGAAGGGGCATCAAGGAGATTCCAAAAGGAGGAGTAGGAAGCAGTAACATTTTTGGACGTTATGCCCCGACCATTTATATAGGACACACCCCGAACGTTCGGGATCAGAAAAAAACCTCTTCAGCACACCCCAAAATGAATACAGACCGCACACCAGACCCCCTAGACACATACAGATCCTAAACCAGACCCCCTAAATACATACAGACCCATAAATACATACAAATTCACCCAGAAGCCCTAAACTAATAGACCCTAAAAAAGACGCCTAAATAAATAAGCACCGCAGACCACCACACCCCCCTAAAAATCATAAAAACAGACCAGACCCCCTAAAAATAGAGACCCCGGACCAGACCGCCTAAAAATAGAGACCCCGGACCAGACCCCCTAAAAAAACAAACCCTAGGCAAGACCCCTTAAAAAATAGACACCAGACCCCCTAAAATAATAGACCCTAGACAAGACCCCCTAAAAAATACAGATCTCAGACGAGACCCCCCTGTTTACAGACCCTAGATACTCACCTCTCTCGGTCCCTGCACTTCCCTCCGATCCCGAACACCACTGCAGACGTCCTGAAGCTGCTTGCCGTCGGGATGTTGTCTGCAGCGGCGCTCGAGAGCGGAGAGAAGTGCAGGGAAGGGGAGAGGTGAGTATGTGGGGCACCCGGGGACATTTGACGGGTCTTTCGGGAGACCCCCGTCTTGTGGTTTGTTCCTCAAGGGTTCACTTACATTACCTTTGGTCAAGAAAAGACTATACATTTTCCCTTATGCATCCTTAAAGGGGTAGTCTAAGTACAGACAACCCCTGCGAAATGGGAGATGCAACGGCGATCAACTGATCGCTGCGGGTCCGGCTCCTGACAAATAGCATGTAATCAGCTATTGAACAAGAAAATCCATAAATACATCAGCGATATTTCCAGCAGCAGGAATGTGTACAGTCAAATTTCCCTTTTTTTATTTGGACATAAATTTAGCAGTTTCCAACAGAGATCAGAAGGCGCCGGACCTCTCCATAAGCAACAATGGCAACAGCACCCCTTACAGGCGAAAGGGAGAATTGCAACTATAAAGTTTAAAACCATTGTTAAATGGGGTTTACCCTCTACAACAACCCCTGACATATGACCTATTAGGGGATACGGACGTCATAGAGGGATGACCGGACACGGATTTCCACAGTAATAACATCTGATCGTCTGGTGCAAACAGATTACAAGAATCAAGTCTTACAGTATGCTGGCACAAAAAAAACGTATCTGCTTCTCCTCGGCAGCTAGAACCAGAACCATTCACTTCAATGAGACTGGGAATGCCAAGATACATATTATAGTGTGCAGAGCCTGCATGGTCATCCACATCCTTTATTGCTAAAAAAACAGAATTCCCCTTTAATTATGTCAGTTTCGGAACGGACGTCAGAGGGGGGAGGGGGTAAGTATGAACGGCTTTCTTCCGCAGCGGAATTTCCGTCCGAAAAATCGCACCGCAAAGTGGTGCGATTTTTCAGACGGAAAGTCCTGCAAGTTCCAGGCCGGACACGCTGCGTGATTTTTACGCAGCGTATACGTCGCGTGGGAACCCGGCCTGATAGGGACCCTTGGATGCAAACATATTAAGACAGTGTGAAACCATCTTAGGGTATGTTCACACAGTTTTTTGCAGGCAGAAAAATCAGATCCGTTTTTTTTAAGTGGTTTTGCACCACACGCTTTTTTTGATGCGTTTTTTTATGCGATTTTAGACCTGTTTATTTCCGTCTCCCATTGATTTCAATGGGGTTTTTGAGGCAGAAAACGCCTCAACATAGGGCAAGTCGCTTCTTTTTCCTGTGAGCGTTTTTTTTGCTCGCTGTAAAAAAACGCCTCCACCTCCCATTAAAATCAATGGGAGTCAATTTTGGCCGTCTTTTGCAATGGTTTTTGCCACGGTTTCCGTGGAAAATACTGCGGCTAAAGACTCTGTGTGAACAGGGCCCAAGGCCCTTCAATGGGAGGTGGAGGTGTTTTTTTACCGCGAGCAAAAATAACGCTCACGGGAAAAAGAAGCGGCATGCCCTATCTTGGGGTGTTTTCCGCCTCAAAAACCCCGCTGAAATCAACTGGGAGACGGAAATAAGCGTGGCAAAAAATGTGTCTAAAATCGCGGCAAAAAACTCAGAATTTTCTGCCTGCAAAAAAACTCTGTGTGAACAGGCCCTTAGGAGTTTAGGAAAGTTGGATGACAACCAAAATTTATTTGCATGGTATTTCCAGCAGGGAAAGGGTTAACGCCATTAGATTTATTGGGGAACAGGGAATTTCTGGAACTTTCTCAATGTTTGTTTCCCCTCAGGAAGGAAGCATTGTCTTCCCTCCTGAGTCCTTGACAGACGCAGGGGCCGCTACCACGTACGTGCCGGGGACGCAGAGGGGAAGTGAATGACTGGAAAGGGATGAATCAGTGATTTCTCCAGGAGAAGATGAGGAGGGGGAGGCAGATGTTTCCTCCTCTCCTGTCACATTCACCTCTTCACTCTGACATGTTCTTCCTATGTTGCAGAATGGGGGTCATTTCATACACCAACGAACAACCTCTTCGGCGTCCTCCTTTAAATAGGATTTCCGGTCTTACGTATATAAAGCGTAATTCTTGCATAATGAAAAGTTTCAAAACTTTCTAATATACTTTGTGTTTCAATTCTGCACCCTTTTTAAGATCTCTGCTTGCTGTCAGCAATTGGAAACATTCTTGTTTTCTGGCTGTCAGGGCATGTTGGGAGTTATAGTTGTACAACAGATAGGAAGCCACGGGTTGTAGACCACTGGAAAACATTCATGACGAAGATGGAGAGAGGTAGTCAATGGCTCCCAGAAAGCTAAATACAGAGGTCATAGGGTCCCATACCAAATATTAAATGGGGACCCCTTCTGGTTCCTCTTTAACATTACCACACCTCTGAAGGTTCTCCCCGTTAGGGTATGTTCACACGCAGAGTCAAAAACGTCTCAATATACGGAGCTGTTTTCAAGAGAAAACAGCTCCTGAATTTCAGACGTTTTTGAATGTACTGGCGTTTTTCGCGGCGTCTTTTACGGACGTAATTGGAGCTGTTCTTCATCGGAGTCAATGAAAAACGGCTCCAATTAAGTCCCAAGAAGTGTCCTGCACTTCTTTGACGCGGCCGTAATTTTACCCGCCGTCTTTTGACAGCGACGCGTAAAATGACAGCTCGTCTGCACAGAACATGGTAAGACCCATTGCAAGCAATGGGCAGATGTTTGCAGACGTATTGGAGCCGTCTTTTCAGGCGTAATTCGAGGCGTAAAACGCCTCCATTAAGCCGGAAAATAGGCCGTGTGCACATACCCTTAGGGCTATGTTCACACGCTTAACAAAACACTACTGAAAATACGGAGCTGGATTCAAGGGAAAACAGCCTCTGATTTTCAACCGTTTTTAAGCAACTTGCGTTTCTTACGACCGTTTTTGGAGCTGTTTTTCTATTGAGTCAATGAAAAACAGCTCCAAAAACGGCTCAAGAAGTGACATGCACTTCTTTTTACAAGGTGTTTTTTTAACGTGCCCGTTGTAAAAACGGCGTGTAAAAAACACCCCGTGGGAACGGAACGCCATTTTTCCCATTGAAATCAATGGGAAGATGTTTGGAGGCGCTCAGCCCCCGCATTTTTATCTGTTTTTCGGGGCGTGTGAACATACCCTAAGGGTGTGCGACCCGGGCACCTTAAATGACCTGGCAGCCGAGGCTTAAGACCATATAAAGCAGTATTAGGGCTATACAACATCTAAGTGTTATTATATGACTTTATGTTCCGAGATATTATTTGAATGTATATACAGTATATATATGGGTTATTTCTACACTGTATGGCAGTAACTCATATGAGGGGAAAGGCACAAACATAGGGTACAGCACAGGGCACCATCCAACGTAAGGCCGGCCCTGCTCCCTTCTCCTGCCTGCACGGTCAGGCTTAGTGTGCATGAGTATTGCTATAGTAAGACAAGGATAAATAGATGCCATATACCCCTGGCAACACTTTTCTCCCGATTGAACAAAGGATCAGACATACTGAACCTTGTTCCTCCTAACAGCAGACATTAGGGGCCATGGGGCCTCCATCATACACAAGAGATTGCCAAAAGTATGTGGGAACCTGACCATCACACCTACATGAGCATGTTGTACAGCACACCCCTTTCCAGAACCATTGGTGGTAATATGGGTTGGCCCCTATTGCGGATTTAACAGCCCCCACTAATCTGGGAGGGTTTCCCCACAAGATTTTGGAGTGTGTCTGTGGTAATTTGTGCCATTTTTGGGGTCAGGTTAGGAGAGACGGTCTGGCCTACAATCGGCCAATTTATCCCAAAGATGTTGGATGGGGTTGAGGTCGGGGCTCTTTGCAGCCACTTGAGCTTCTCCACACTGAACTGCTCACCCCATGTCTTTATGGAGCTCGCTGTGTGCACAGGGGCGCAGTCATGCTGGAAAAAGGAAGGGACCGAACCCCAAACTGTTACCACAAAGTCGGAAACTACAATTGTGTAAAATATCTTTGTCTGCTGCAGCATTATCATTACACTTCACTGGAAATAAGGGGCCAAATGCTGAAAATCACCCCCAGACCATTAACCCTCCTCCCCAAAATGTTACTGCTGACACTATGTATTCCGGGAGGCAGCGTTTCCTGGCATTCGCCAAACCCAGAACCCTCCATCAGACTGCCAGATACTGAGCCGTCATTCAACGCTCCAAAGTCCACTGGCGGCCTACTTTACCCCACCCCAGCTTGGCATTGTGCATGGTGATCTTTGACTTACAATAGGGTCTTTCGGGTTTCACCAAAGTGTTTGCCCAGTAAATTTGACGGAACGTGTGATGGAGGCACCGAAGCAAATGTGAACATAGCTCAACAGTTATTTAGCGCTTATACTTGGGCACTGCTTGTATGACAGTACATAGTGAAGAAGGGCATTATTGAAAGGTACGGCACTAGACCATCCAACATAAGGCCAAGTGCACACAAATTTTGCAGGGTAAAAAAAAAAACACAAAAACAGCGGATTTTTGACTTGCCAGCGTGATTTGCCACTTTTTTTTCCGAGTCTTTTGCCTGCGGCCATTGAATCTAAGGCAAAATGCACCGCAAAAAAAAAAAACTTTCCAAACGAGCGGCGCAGGTTTTTTCTGTCTCCCATTGATTTCAATAGGAGGTCAGAGGCAGAAACCGCTTGCAGAAAGAGCATGGCGTGAAAAGCCACCCGAGAACAAAAGATGCCTCTGTCTCCCAATGAAATCAATGGGGGGCGATTTGGGAAGTTTTTCTAGCGCCGATTTCGACGCGGTTTCTACATCAAAATCAGCGCCAAAAAACTCTGTGTGAACTGACCCTAAGACTGGCCAAGTTTAGAGTGGTGTACATAGAAGAAAGGGCAACCCAAAGATACGTTCGTTTAACATTTCTGGCCATTACACTACGTTGTCTAATTCTCCATCCCCTAATATGGGGCATGCACACGACCGTCCGCAATTACGGACCCATTGACTTCCATTGTCCACGGACACCTTCCCGTTTATTTACGGGAAGGTGTCTGGGCCTTCTAAAGCCTCCGCAAAAGATAGGACATGTTTTATCTTTTGCTTTTTACGGACCGTGCTCCCGTACTTTATATGGGAGCACGGGACAAAAATGTGGGCGGCTGTCCGCGGCCGCCAGCCGTGCCCGTAATTGCGGACCGTGATTACGGTATGGCTGTGTGCATGGGGCCTAAAAGAGCACCTGTCACCTCTACTGACTTGTCTAGTTTAGTAAATACATGTATTACCCAAAAAATAATGACTCTGGATGCGTTGTAATGGTCCTCTGTTATTCCTCTTATTAATATATGAATAAATTGAAAACGTGTTACCAGTTGGGGGGGTGTCCCTACACAATCTGACACTGTCCAATCAGTGCTCACAATCTCAGACTGTGTAGGGATACATCCCTCTAACAAGGGTAACACCCAGTTGTCAATTTAGTCATACATTTCTAGGAGGAATAACAGAGGAACGGCACAATGCGGAGTTCTAAGAAAAGATGCTCCAGAACTGTTATTTTATAGGGAATACAGTTACTAAAACAGACGTGACAGGAGAGGGGACAGGTTCTCTTAACAATGCAGTTTCTCTGTTGAGGGGAGTCCTGCAAAGGTCCTTACCACCACATAGCCGGGGGGGGGGGGGGATACGACCAACCTAATTTGAGCCCCTTCTCTCTAGGGTCTCAAAAAGCAGCTCCATTGTCTGCACCTTTGTAATGTACGCCCTTGCTTGTTTGGTGGCGTTCTAGGATATGTGGAGAGGCGATTCCTGCATAGGTTGTCACCACCTGTAAAAATACGGAATGCAGGCTGCCCGGTCTGAGCCACGTCTCCCCAGCAGCTGCACGGTCTGTCTCTATGGTATGTAGGATATAATCTGCAGCCATGTACGCCATGCAATTGGGTTGTAAACAGCTCAGAACATGAGACATGGACCTTGATGTCACATTGTGTTCTGGGTGACGCTCCTCATATGCAAATTTTTACCAAATGCCGCTTATCAACTTGTCCGATCGTGTCCTAGGAATCATTCATTATTTCCATATACACACCTGACAGCCCGACTTCCAGTTAATGTGTAATAAATACTCTATTTCTGCTTTCCTCATTTGGTTCCCAGACACAATCACCTGAGCAATGTCCTGCCGGCCTGACACATTAGATAAGAATAGCCGAACGCTGCTGATTACTTTATTAACATGGTCGGCCAAGCCCAAAATTGTAAAATTAATCCCTATGTGGGCAAGTGGTTGTCAGACCGTTCCTTATTCTTAGTATAAAAATACAATAAAAACATCATCAATATATCTCAACTGGATGCTGATGGCAATTTCATTTTTTGGATCTGCTTAAAAAAAAGTTGTGTTCTACTTTTCAGTGTGTTTTGCTGCCACCCAGAGAATATAATTGTCATTACATTTAAAAAAAAATTTTTTTTGTGAATACTTAGGCAAGCACAAAGAAAATCGCCAGGGACTCAAAAAACTTCTGAAAATCAGGAGCTGTTTTCCCTTGAAAACAGCTCCGTATTTTCAGACGTTTTTAGTCCAGTGTGTGAACATAGCCTTACACGCCCTACCGACATTGTAATAATGTATGGGGACGAGCGATCGGAGTAACGACCGCTCGTCCCCATCCATAGATCCGTGTGACAGGAGCAAACGAGCGCCGATCAACAATGTCTCGTTGATCGGCGCTCGGCTGCACCGGCCACTTATCGGCTGGTGTAGGGTATGTTCACACGCAGTGGCAAATTACGTCTTAAATTACGGAGCTGTTTTCAGGAGAAAACAGCTCCTGAATTTCAGACATTTTTGCATGTACTCGCGTTTTTCTCGCGGCGTCTTTTACGGACCTAATTGGAGCTGTTTTTCAATGGAGTCAATGAAAAACAACTCCAAAAACTTCCCAACAAGTGTCCTGCACTTCTTTGACACGGGCATCTTTTTACACGCCGTCTTTTGACAGCGACGCGTAAAATTACACCTTGTCCAAACAGAACATCGTAAAACCCATTGCAAGCAATGGGCAGATGTTTGCAGGCGTAATGGAGCCATCTTTTCCTGCGTAATTTGAGGCGTAAAACGCCCGAATTACGGCTGAAAATAGGCCGTGTGAACATACCCTAAAAGGCTCTGCACACATCGTGTCTTTGGCCTACGTTAAACGTATATGCCGTGAAAAGCTCCCAACGTATATGTTGAACATAGGAGGTGACGGGTGCCTTAACAATGGCATCTGTCACCGTAGAGTATAAGGCCCTGTTCACACAGAGGTTCTATGCAGGCAGAAAAAAATCTGCCTCAAAATTCCTTCAGAAATTTATATGCAGATTTTGAACGATCAGCGTTATTTTAATGCTTTTTTTCCCGCATTTTTTTGCCCACGGCCAGTAAAACGAATGCAGGGAACGTGGGCAAAAAACGCTCAGAAACGAGCGCCGCCGTTTTTTTTCTGCCTCTCAGAGGCGGAGACCGTTCTCAGAAAGAGCATGTCGCATTATTTTTTCTGCGAGCGGCCAGAAGCCACCCGGGAAAAAAAATGCCTCTGATTGAAATCAGTGGGGGTCAATTTGGGACATTTTTTCGGCACAGATTCTGACGCGGTTTACGTATCAAAATCAGCGCCAAAAAACTCTGTGTGAATTGACCCTACTGCTATACGTATGAACTCTCATGACCCTTTTAATGACGTATACGTTAAACGGATAGCATTATAATCTATGGCCGACTGATGCCCTTCTTGGGCATAGGTTTAATGCATACGTCCCCCATAGAATATAATGGTATCCGTTTAACGTATACGTCATTAAAAGCTGTTGAAAAGTCCATGCCGTATACATTAAACATATACCTGTGACGTATGCCATATAGTGGCATATGTCACCCTAGGGCTCCTATGTTAAAAAAAACAAAACGCTGGGTATACGTTTTTCTTTATGGAGATCCCTTGGGCTGGAAAAGCGTCGTCTAGCCATTCCACCCTCCAATAAAAAAAGAAAAAAAGGTATACAGACGTAAACCAGCCCAACGGTGGCCTCCGTCAGGCTATAGGAGCCCTATGGACACGTTTAGGCTGAGTTCACACGGAGCGGATACACTGCGTAAAATTACACTGCGTATCTGCCCTGGTAGCCGCATGGAATTCGCGGTGAAAAACCGCGCCAAACTGTGGTGGTTTTTTCGCCCGGAATGTACGCTGCAGAAAACTGCAGAATTTCGCCAGCCTGCTAGCCTGTTATTGGCTGCAGCGGTCACATGGCATAAAACATCATCCCAGAAGGTCGGCCTGGAGGAAGAAACACAGAGTCTGGGTAAGTATAATATATATATATTTTTCTGAGTTGCGTTTTTTGCGGCGGAATCGCTGCGATTACACCGCAATAAACGCAACAACTGCTATTTGTTGCGGGTTTTACCTCCACATTGAATTCAATGGGGAAAACGCGCAACAAATAAGCAGCGTTTACGCAAATACAATTGACATGCTGCGGAATAAAATTCTGCACCGCAGGTCAATTTCTGAGCGTTTTTTCCGCTCAGTATTTGCGCAGCGTGTGGAGGAGATTTGTTCTATCTCATCCACTTTGCTGCTACTGTATTATGCTGCGGATTTTCCGCAACTAATTCGGTTGCGGAAAATCCCCAGTATTTACGCATCGTGTGAACTGACCTTTAGCGTGTACGGCGTGTGCTTTCCTGACGTACATGCTAAACGTAGGGCCAAAATGTGATGTGCACAGAGCCTCGCACTCCTACATAGGGCTGCTCAGCATTGCAAACAGTGGGGACAACACGGCAGTAACTAGTATCATTTTTTTCAACATGAGATGTAAAATTTTCTTTATTATACTATGCCATAATATCACAATCTGTCACATATTTTGTACTCCCCTTGTATATATGTACACTACCGTTCAAAAGTTTAGGGTCACTTAGAAATTTCCTTATTTTTGAAAGAAAAGCAGTTTTTTTCAATGAAGATAACATTAAATTAATCAGAAATCCACTCTATACATTGTTAATGTGGTAAATGACTATTCTAGCTGAAAACGTCTGGTTTTTAATGCAATATCTACATAGGTGTATAGAAGCCCATTTCCAGCAACCATCACTCCAGTGTTCTAATGGTACATTGTGTTTCCTAAGGGTATGTTCACACGTAGTCAACCAAAACGTCTGAAAATCCAGAGCTGTTTTCAAGGGAAAACAGACCCTGCTTTTCAGACGTTTTTTTACCAACTCGCATTTTTCGCGGCGTTTTTCGCGCCGTTTTCGCAGCGTTTTTTACGTCCGTTTTTGGAGCTGTTTACATTGGAGTCTATGAGAAAACAGCTCCAAAAACGTCTGAAAGAAGTGTCCTGCACTTCTTTTGACGAGGCTGTATTTTTACGAGTCGTCGTTTGACAGCTGTCAAACGACGACGCGTAAATAACAGGTCGTCTGCACAGTACGTCGGCAAACCCATTCAAATGAATGGGCAGATGTTTGCCGACGTATTGGAGCCGTATTTTCAGACGTAAAACGAGGCATAATACGCCTCGTATATGTCTGAAATTTGGCCGTGTGAACATACCCTTACTGTGTTAGAAGGCTAATGGATGATTAGAAAACACTTGAAAACCCTTGTGCAATTATGTTAGCACCGCTGTAAACAGTTTTGCTGTTTAGAGGAGCTATAAAACTGTCCTTCCTTTGAGCTAGTTGAGAATCTGGAGCATTACATTTGTGGGTTCGATTAAACTCTCAAAATGGCTAGAAAAAGAGAGCTTTCATGTGAAACTCGACAGTCTATTCTTGTTCTTAGAAATGAAGGCTATTCCATGCGAGAAATTGCCAAGAACTGAAGATTTCCTACAACGGTGTGTACTACTCCCTTCAGAGGACAGCACACACAGGCTCTAACCAGAGTAGAAAGAGAAGTGGGAGGCCCCGCTGCACAACTGAGCAACAAGACAAGTACATTAGAGTCTCTAGTTTGAGAAATAGACGCCTCACAGGTCCTCAACTGGCAGCTTCATTAAATAGTACCCGCAAAACGCCAGTGTCAACGTCTACAGTGAAGGGGCGACTCCGGGATGCTGGCCTTCAGGGCAGAGTGGCAAAGAAAAAGCCATATCTGAGACTGGCTAATAAAAGGAAAAGATTAATATGGGCAAAAGCACACAGACATTGGACAGAGGAAGATTGGAAAAAAGTGTTATGGACAGACGAATCGAAGTTTGAGGTGTTTGGATCACACAGAAGAACATTTGTGAGACGCAGAACAACTGAAAAGATGCTGGAAGAGTGCCTGACGCCATCTGTCAAGCATGGTGGAGGTAATGTGATGGTCTGGGGTTGCTTTGGTGCTGGCAAAGTGGGAGATTTGTACAAGGTAAAAGGGATTTTGAATAAGGAAGGCTATCACTCCATTTTGCAACGCCATGCCATACCCTGTGGACAGCGCTTGATTGGAGCCAATTTCATCCTACAACAGGACAATGACCCAAAGCACCTCCAAATGATGCAAGAACTATTTAGGGAAGAAGCAGGCAGCTGGTATTCTATCTGTAATGGAGTGGCCAGCACAGTCACCAGATCCCAACCCCATAGAGCTGTTGTGGGAGCAGCTTGACCGTATGGTACGCAAGAAGTGCCCATCAAGCCAATCCAACTTGTGGGAGGGGCTTCTGGAAGCATGGGGGGAAATTTCTCCCGATTACCTCAGCAAATTAACAGCTAGAATGCCAAAGGTCTGCAATGCTGGAATTGCTGCAAATGGAGCATTCCAAGACCAAAGCAAAGTCTGAAGGAGAAAATTATTATTTCAAATAAAAATCATTATTTCTAATCTTGTCAATGTCTTGACTATATTTTCTAGTCATTTTGCAACTCATTTCATAAATATAAGTGTGAGTTTTCATGGAAAACACTAAATTGTCTGGGTGACCGGTAGTGTAGCTGGAGAAAGGCTCCTGTATGGTAGAGCTGAAACGTTGCTGTTTTGACTGATGGAATAAAGCACATCTTTCTATTTTTGCTACACCTCTGGAGTGCTGCCTGATTCTTGGAATATACATTTTGGGTGACTTTGGTCGTGTCCCTGGCGGGCTTGCACCCTCATCTTTATGAACTGACTGTGCGGTCAACATTTTTTTGTTTTTATATATATATATATATATCTGACTGTACAGTAATTATAACATTTATAAAGTACCAGCATGCCAGGCCGGAACCCGATGCGCCGCGCCAGCGGACTGATTTATAATGTTGTAATATCAGTTACAGAACGGTTGCAGTAATGAGGGACATGAGCATTAAGCAGGATTAATGGTCGATGGTGCCGGGTCTCCAGGGAAAAAACAAAGAACAAAACGATTCCTGCAATAATCTGATGGAGAACGCACGGTCTAAATCACATCTAATACACGGCCGCTGTACAACATGTCGCTGCAAGATGACATTTTTATACAAATCCTGTCAGCTTTTTTTCTCCTATCTAGGCCCTGTTCACACAGAGATTTTTTGCAGGAAGAAAAATCCACCTCAAAATTCCTTCAGGATTTTTGAGGCAGGTTTTAACCTGCCTGCACATTTTTTTGCCGTGGTCTTTGCAGCATTTTTCGCCCGCGGCTAAAACCGCTTTTTCTGGTCAGAGGCAGAACCACGGCAAGAAGGAGCACGACATTTTTTGGGGAGAATCGGTGGGTGTTGCCCATAGCAACCAGAGTTGGGAGAATCGGTGGGTGTTGCCCATGGCAACCAGAGTTCAGTTTATTTCTCCAGTGTAGATTAGACGATGCGAGAAAAGAGCTGATTGGTTGACATATGCAAAAAGGGAGGAGTTTCTCATAGAGTCTGTTCAAATGCCATCAACCAATCAAATCACAGCTAATATTTACAGGGAGAATTAAAGCAATGATTTGATTGGCTTACATGGGCAACTGCTCCTCTTTTCGCTTTCTATATGAAATTCACAGTCTGACTTCCTGTAAAGCTGCTGTGTGCTTTCCTATGAGAATAAGCAGGACGGCTGCGTGCCACAAGGCTCCCGCATCTTCTACTGCGCTGCACTGAATGAGAGAACTACATCTACCACAATGCTTTGCAGCCACCGGCACTTACCTCTAGAAAGACACGCGATCACATGACAGGAGTGATGGCCATTCTAAATTCACTACAATTGACATCATGTACCTTTCCAACAGCCCACAGAATAAACAATGAACGCCGGGACCCCCACCAATCATGAGAACAGGGGTCCCACATATGAATGGAGTGGTGGTCCAGCATGAGTACTACCACTCCAGTCATCCCTATGGGTCTGCTTAGCGCCGCATTCGACTATCTTCAGCAGTCCCACAGAGATGAATGGAGCGGCAGTACGTATGCCCAACCACTGCTCCATCCACAAAGGGGGACACGGGACCCGTTCCCATAATTGGGGACCCCAATGATCTAGTAAGTATCTCCCATTCAGTGGATAAATAACTTGTTTAGGTCCGAGCTGTGATGGTGGCACCTAAACAATATTAGTCAGGCGGTTGTAATGTAATGGCCGATCGTGTATGTTTATTAGTGTTCAATATTTGTTCTAAGTTCCCTTAGGCCCCAGGCACACCACCGTATTTGTCATCCGTAATTACGGACCCATTCATTTCTATGGGCTACGGATACCTTTTTATATTTCTAGGGATGGGTGTCCGTGCTGTAGAAATGATAGAACATGACCTTTTTTTGTCCGTAATTACAGCACAGACTCCCTATAGAAGTCTATTAGCGCTTCCGTAATTACGGACGGCTGCTGATGTGCACCCGTAGCCGTTCGTAATTACGGAAGCGTTGCTAGGCGACGCCAAGTTTCCAGATGTTGCATATCATTTGTGGGTTTCTTCTTTTTGCGGATCCATAAATACGGATGCACTACAGGGCCGTATTTAGGGACACCATTCCTTATATGTGGATGATTTACAGATGACTATAAATGACTATGGATCTGTATTTACGAATGGATAAAATCTACGGTTACGTGCATAGGGCACTTCACAATATTTTTTATCTCTTATCATTGCACCGTCTGATTTTGCATCTTATCCTCATTCACCCATCAGACAGACCCCCACAGAAAACACATTGCAACCCCCACCAGTAACGACAGCGGAAGTCCCGTGACCCCCATCATCTATCCGTATGTGTTTGTAGGTGAAGCCGCACACGTCTGGACACTCTTCATATGGATACAGCGCAGCGCTCACTTAGCTTTCATGTATACGGCCGTAGCCGCACAGCCAATGGTGACAGGCACGGCCGTCCGCGATCACTGACAAAGCACACAGAAGATGTGCATTCACTTCCATGGTGCCGGACTGCAAAATGACTTGTCCGGAGTTTTTGCGGCCCCCACACGGTCCGTGTAAACCCTGGTCGTTTGTATGAACCCATAGAAACAGATGGGTCCGCACTTCTGAATTGCGGACGCAAAAAGAGGTTTGTGTGCATGAGGCCTTAGTGGTCTTCTTATCTTCAGATATCACATACACGGCCTCCTCCCTGAACATCTCCCTTTTAATAAAACGTTTAATAATCCACAAAGAAAACTAAAATCAAACAGGACAATGAACATAACACAAGGACTTTTCGAGGCTCAAGTTGGGCTCGTCACCCCTTCCAAACATCCGGCGTATATATATGGTGGGGTGGGGGAGTATGGAGGCCGAGGCCGCTCCATAGAACAAGCATGTCGACTGTATTAAACAGCCGACACTTCAGTGTAACGAGCGGGAACCCCTTAGATGCCATGGTCAATAGCGACGGCGGCATCTACGCCGTTAGAAAGAGGGAAGTGGCTGATGGTCGCCATGGCAGCCTGGGGGCCTAATGAAGGGCCTCAGATCTGCCATCTTTGTACACCTGTTAAGTCAAAATCAATGTTTTTTTGGTCACCTCAACTCCCACAAATTTTTTTTTTTATAAAATGTGATCAATAAGTCTCATCTACCCCAGAATGGTACCAATAGAAACTACAGCTCGCCCCACAAAAAACAAGCCCCATCCCGTTCAATAGGCGGAAAAAAATTAACTATGGCTCTCAGAATTTGGCGACACAAAACAAATTTTATTTTTAAACAATCAGTTTTTTTCCTTGTAAAAGTAGTAAAACATTAAAAAAAAATTGGTATCGTGTAATCGTACCGACTCGCAGAATAAATTTAACATATCGTCTTTACCGCACGGTGAACACCATAAAACTGAAACCCCTCAAAAATGGAGGAATGGCTGTTTTTTTCTCCCATTCCACCCTACAAGGAGTTCTTTTTCCCAGTTTTCTAGCACATTATATGGTACGATAAATGGTGCAATGAAAAACTACAACTCGTTCCAGAAAAATGAAAAAGTTATGGCTTTTGGATGGTGGTGAAAAACCTCTGCGGAGGGAAGGGGTTAATCATCAGGCTATGTTCACACAAAAACGTCTGAAAATACAGAGCTGTTTTCGCGGCGTATTTTAAGGCCGTTTTTCTATAGAGTCAATTAAACCGGCTCCCAAGACGGCTCAAGAAGTGACATGCACATCTTTTTCGCGGGCGTTTTTTTACATGGCCGTTTTTAAAAACGGCCGCAAAAAAACGGCCCTTCGGTACAGAACGCCGTTTTTCCAATTGAAATCAATAGGCAGATGTTTGGAGGCGTTCTGCTGCCGATTTTTCGGTCAATTTTCGTCCGTTTACGGCCCGAAAATAAACCGTGTGCACATACCCTATCTCTACAACAACATCGTCATCATCATCATCATCATCACTATATTAGTCCATTTGTCATCTTACTATTAGTTATTACCAAGGACCAAGAAAATACTAGTTATAACCTAGAAGTATTTAGAACTTCTAACTGTACTGAAACGCATTATATATGAAACCCTCATAGCTGCAGAGCATTGCATCCCAGAACCCCTAACCCCTGAAGCATTGCATCCCAGGGCACCCAGAACCCCTCATCCCTGCAGAGCATTGCATCCCAGGACACCCAGAACCCCTCATCCCTGCATAGCATTGCATCCCAGGACACCCAGAACCCCTCATCCCTGCAGAGCATTGCATCCCAGGACACCCAGAGCCCCTCATCCCTGCAGAGCATTGCATCCCAGGGCACCCAGAACCCCTAATAACTGCAGAGCATTGCAACCCTGGGCACCCAGGACCCCTAATCCCTGCAGAGCATTGCATCCCAGGGCACCCAGAACCCCTCATCCCTGCAGAGAATTGCATCCCAGGGCACCCAGAACCCCTCATCCCTGCAGAGCATTGCATCCATGGACACCCAGAACACCTCATCACTGCAGAGCATTGCATCCATGGACACCCAGAACCACTCATCTCTGCAGAGCATTGCATCCATGGACACCCAGAACCCCTCATTCCTGCAGAGCATTGCATCCCTGGGCACTCATAACCTCTCATTACTGCAGAGCATTGCATCCCTGGGCACTCATAACCCCTCATTACTGCAGAGCATTGCATCCCAGAACCTCTCATCCCAGGGCACTTGCGGCTCCCCTGCTGTTGCTGCTATTCCCGTATATAACCCCATTTCTAGGAAACTCCAAACATTTTCCACTGGGAAACAGCATCCAGCCTACATCTACCACAATGCTTTGCGGTAGCCGGGACTCGCTTTGACAGCGACACGTGATCAGTCACATGACCGGAGAGATGGCCGTTCTGCCGGAGAGTGTATTTTCCAGCCTGCAGCTCTTATTAAAGGTGGGAGTCACCGAGCAGGACAAGGAGGCAAAACATCGTCCATATAGTAATGTTTAGCTTGTATTCTTATATTCCGGTACATTAGATGAATGCAGCCTGTGACGCGGAGGACTACAAGTCCCAGCAAACAATGCAAGCTTATGTGTTACATGGGGGGACTACAAGTCCCAGCAAACCTGTGTGTTACAAGGGGGACTACAAGTACAAGCGTGCAGGGAAAGCTTGTGTGTTGCGTGGGACTGCTGCCTGCAAGCCTGTCTTACATGGGGACTACAAGTCCCTGCAAGCATGTGTTACATAGGGGGGACTACAAGTACCAGCATGCATTTGTCATTAAAGGCTCAATACCAGGATAGAGGTAACATTTCTCACAGCTGAGTGTTTGTTACAGTTGTATCCAGTGCAGACAGTCCTATGAACACCTCAGTCCTGTCACTCTGACGTCTCCATCTTGTCTCCCGGGGTGTTAGGCCTCCTCCAGGGATGTGGTCCAGAAGATTTGTAGAGACTCCTTTCCAAGTTCAGCCCTCGGCTCCTCACAGCTGATTGATGATGTGTCGTCCAACCTGTCCGTCACTGCGGGGGAGGCTTCTCAGGTAGGTGCTCACCTGGCGCAGGTAAAGAATCGCTGAGAGTGGAAGAAATAATCACTCAGTGTAGCTAAACTTACAAAAAACTTTTGACTCCTCAGAATTTTTGATCAGTGGGGGTCCGAGCACGGAGACCCCCACCGATCGCTTAAACGAAACGGCAGAAGCGATCGGGTGAGCGCTTTGCCGCTTCGTTTCTGATCGGCTTTCCTCAGAGCGGTGTACGGACCCAAAGTCTTTCTATTGGGCCCGTTCTCCGCTCTGAACAGAACCGAAGAGAAACGAAGCAACGCAGTGTTCACCCGAGCGCTTCTGCCGCTTCGTTTTAGCGATCGGTGGGGGTCTCAGTCCTCGGACCCCCACTGATCAAAAGTTTTATAAAAGTTTAGCTACACATTAAAGTCTGTAGAAAAATATAAAATGCGCTGCATATAACTGCGTCTTGGTTTGTGGCGTTTTTAAGGCAAATTTTGTGGTCCGTGGCGGTTTTTTTCCAGGCTTATTCTCTGACGTTTATTTTTAGACCTTTTTAAATATAGGAGTTAGAAAAAAGCATGAGCGTACACGTTAGATTTAGGACTCATGTTGTTTTCTTCCGTGTCCTATCCGGTTTTTGTTTTATTTTGCGGATAACAAACTGAACCATTCATTTATATGGGGCCACGCCCACATCCGGTTTTTGCGGATCCATGTATCTGTTCCGCAAAATTATAGAACCGATCCTATTCCTGTCCTTATTTACGGTCCGCCTCACCCACTCTAGTGTTTGTGTCCGCCCCAAAAATTGACAGCAAGCGGACGCCACTAAGATCCGTGTTTTGCGGCTCCGTTACATGGTCTACAAAATACGGTCCGTTTTGCTTCCGCGCCCGTTCCGTACCTTCTGAGGAATCTGAAAATTGGACACTGAACCATCAAATGATCAGGAGGGGATTTCCGATCGTCTCCTAGCAAAGGAACCGTGAAAAATGGACCACGAATGGATGGCTTCCACGTGCTGTCCGTTGTTTTCGCGGACCCATAGACTAGAATGGGCTAAACGGTACGGAAGCGCGGTCAAGAAAGAGACCTGTTCTATAAATTTTGCGTAACAGACGCACGGATCCGCAAAAACATCTGATGTGTCCATAGAAATAAATGGCTGCGTGATCCGCAATAAAACGGATAAGACACGGAGCCAGAATATCGTCCGACCGTCCAATGTGTATGTTCTGCTGCTCCTGCATTGTAGACGTTGATCTCCCCCATAGACGTGTGATTGCGAGGAGATAAGTGGCTGCCACATACTACTGGCCGTGCTTATCCCAGAGGAGAACAAGGGACTGACTAATAAAAATGTCAGCCCACCCAGTACTTGTTTCCTCTGATCTTACACATTGGGGTGGGGGACTCATTTGGGCTGCCCCCATACACGTTGCATTGTCAGTGAATCGTCTCGACGATCATTGGTCCCACTGACGATTCTCTTCACCCGTCGCAGTCAAAATGCTACAACTCGCAACGTTTTACGTAGAATATTTATATGCAACGATTTTTTTATTGCGCCGGCTCGTCTTAAAAAAAGCGAACCAACTTTGCAAATGTTAAGTTTTTATATATCTTGTACCCTTTTATGTATACAGCTCCTGTGCGGATCGATGTGTCTCCACAGTTACAGCCTGTATGACCGATACTGCGACCTTTAGGCCGGGTTCACACGTAGCGTAAATACTGCAGATATTCCGCAATGGATTTTGTTTATTAAAACTCAGGGGAAAAAAAAAATCTCATGCTTACCCAGAACTCTCTGCTCCTGCGTCCAGCCCGGCATCTACGGATGACGATTCATCCCATGTGACTGATGCAGCCAATGACAGGCTACAGCGGTTACATGAGATGAAATGTCATCCCAGAAGGCTGCGCTACGGGACTACAGAGGGACGCAACGCCATGGTAACGGCCAGGGTAAATGTGAACGTTTTTTTTATTTTTCTAGCGGAACTTCCGCCCGTAAAACTCCACCACAATGTGGTTTGGTTTTTCGGACGGAACGTACTGCGGGTTCTAGGTCTAAAAAGTAGCGTAGTTGTACGCAGCGTATCCGACCCGTGTGAACCCGGCCTTACTGATCTATTGAAATACATTCTGTGTAAGGGTATGTTCACATGCAGTGTTTTCAGACGTAATTCTGGCATTTACGCCTCGAATTGAACGCTACTAATACGCCTCCAAACATCTGCCCGTTGCTTTCAATGGGTTTTACGGTGTTCTGTTCCCACGAGGTGTAATTTGACACGTCGCTGTCAAAATAAGGTGCGTAAAAAGACGCCTGCGAAAAAGAAGTGCATGTCACTTCTCGGGACGTTTATGGAGATGTTTTTCATTGACTCCATTGAAAAACAGCTCCAATTACGTCCGTAAAATACGCCGCGAAAAATGTGAGTTGTTACAAAAACTTCTGAAAATCAGGAGCTGTTTTTGCCTAAAATCAGCTCCGTATTTTCAGACGTTTTTGGTCACTGCGTGTGAACATAGCCTTACAAGACGGTGATCGATCCCTAATCGTCTCTCTTCCTGTGTGTCAGGTGATACGAGCGGCGCACGCCCTCACCCGGCACGTGGTGTACACCGGTCTGACCTCCGCAGAGCGGATACTGGCCGCATTCCCAGACGACTTTCACCAGAACCTGAAGAATCTTCTGACCAAAATAATTTTGGAGAATGTGTGAGTCACGTGTTGTGTCTTGTGCCTCCAGCTTTTTATGGATGTCCCTCGAATATCACAGAATGTGTGAACTACAAGATCCAGGACTCCCAGTGTTAACCGTTTCTGGTCAAAGTCTGACCCAAGCAAAGCCTGAAACAAAAGAAACGCCTCCTAAAAATAAAAGTACAAGATGTGCAGCGTTCATACATGTCACTTATGTCTTCACATAGCAACCAAAACTGAAGGGACCAGAAATCTCCATGATCCAGATGCAGGGAAGAATCCCAGTCCCAGTCGACAAATGTTCTGACTAGTTGCCGGGGGTGATTAGATATGTAACTGCTCCTCTTCTCACCCCTGTACTGAGAATAGAGATCATCCTTATTATAAGTGGCCTATCTTGTACATGATGTGATCGGCGCTGTAATGTAGAGTACAACAGTGTTTTTTATTTAGAAAAACTATAATTTTTGACGGAGTTATGACCTATATTAGCTTTATGCTAATGAGTTCTTAATGGACAACTGGGCGTGGTTTACTATATGACCAAAGTGGGCGTTGTACAGAGGAGTGTATGACGCTGACCAATCAGTGACCAATCCGCGTCATACACTTCTCTCCATTCATTTACACAGCACATAGTGATCTTACTAGATCACTATGTGCAGCCACATACACACATACTAACGATACTGAAGTGTCCTGACAGTGAATATACATTACCTCCAGCCAGGACGGGATGTGTATTCAGAATCCTGACACTTCTGTAGCGTCTCTGTGATATTTACAGCAAGGCAAGTGTAATCTCGCGAGATTACGCTGTAAACTGTCATTTAAAACGAGATTACGCCTGCTGTGCTGTACATTTCACACAAACGTTAGGGTATGTTCACACGGCGGGGGTCCGTAACGGCTGAAATTACGGGGATGTTTCAGCCTGAAAACATCCCCGTAATTTCAGCCGTACCGGCATGTGCAGGCGCTTGAACGCCGCGTCAATTACGGCCGTAATTAGCGCTGCTATTCATTGGAGTCAATGAATAGCGGCTCCAATTACGGCCAAAGAAGTGACAGGTCACTTCTTTGACGCGGGCGTCTAGTTACGCGCCGTCATTTGACAGCGGCGCGTAAATATACGCCTCGTGTGAACAGACAAACGTCTGCCCATTGCTTTCAATGGGCAGATGTTTGTCAGCGCTATTGAGGCGCTATTTTCGGGCGTAATTCGGGGCAAAAACGCCCGATTTACGTCCGTAAATAGGCCGTGTGAACATACCCTTAGCGAAGTGTCAGGATTGTGAATCGACATCAGGAACTTTTTATCAAACAATTAATAATGTATAGAAAACCCTCCATATTTATAGTTTTGATTGATTTGCAATCGATGGAGTCTTATGACTTGCTTTTCCTGTAGAGGGCGCTGTAGGAGAAAAGTTATATAATACGCTTGGATCAATGACTCAATTGGATAATTTGGGGTGGGGGAAGGGCTCCACACAATGTGAAAGGGTTCATTAATTTTCAGCAATCCTGTATGCAGAACACGGATCACCCTGCTCATAGGTTATACTTTTTCTCATCCTGTAGATCTGCATGGAGAAGTGAAGCCCAGAACACAGGCAGTAAGTATAGACGGCTGTCATTCTATAGATACCCCCACAATGAATGGAAATTACCCGCATTATTTATAATCTCTCATGATTTATAGTTGCAATCCCTTCTTTCGCCTTTAAGTGGCGCTGTTGTCATTACCTATGGAGACGTTTTCAGCATTGCAAATCTGTGGCATAAAGGAGGGATGATGGGGGCAGGGATTTATTTTGGACTTCCTTTCTATTGAAACGCAGCCTCTCTCCAGACATAATGACTGATAACAGGGAGCAATAGCTTACATTAATTTGCTGTAGTGTTCAAAAGATTTTACGCAGCGTGTTCACTGGGAGATCTTTTCCTGAGCATGTGAATGGGGTATAAAATATCCCATTTACATGCATTGCCGGCGGAACGTCTTACGATCAGGATTTAGGAGTGGAACTTGTGCCTAAATCCTGAACGTGCAGATCTGACCTTACCCTAAGGGTATGTGCACACACACTAATTACGTCCGTAATTGACGGACGTATTTCGGCCGCAAGTCCCGGACCGAACACAGTGCAGGGAGCCGGGCTCCTAGCATCATAGTTATGTACGATGCTAGGAGTCCCTGCCTCGCTGCAGGACAACTGTCCCGTACTTTTTTCAAGCAAAAAACGCTCCTGATCTTCAGACGTTTTTCGCAGCATATTTTACGGCCTTTTTTTGGATCTGTTTTACAATGGAGTCAATGAAAAACGGCTCCAAAAACATCCCAAGAAATTACCTGCACTTCTTTTTACGCGCCGTATTTTGAAAAAGACGCGTAAAATTACGCCTCGTGGGAACAGAACATCGTAAATCCCATTGCAAGCAGTGGGCAGATGTTTGTGGGCGTAATGGAGCCGTTTTTTCAGGCGTAATTGGAGGCGTAAACGGCCCGAATTACGTCTGAAACCACTGCATGTGAACATACCCTTACACTGACCTCTCTCTCCAGTTTCATTGCCGCGTCTGGTAGACATGGACTGGAGAGTCGACATCAAGACCTCGTCGGACTCTGTCACAAGAATGGCGGTGCCCACCTGTCTGCTGAAGATGAAGGTGGGTATAACATTTAATAGCTGCTTCCTATTGATATTGTATCATATATATTCACATGTCACGTGGTTAATACTTTGAGAATACTTTTGCTCAAGGCGTTTGATTAGTTCTGAATGTAGCCCCCATCATGCCTCAGATAGGAGGGCTCACTGTCGCCCCCAGCTGCGTAATGGACTTTGCATGAACTTCCAGGGGAACCCTGATATGAACACATTTCTGTCTCCATCCATTGACCTGACAAACGCAGAAGAATAACATCACTGCAGCATCACTAACTACTATAATACCGCCCCCTATGGGCTGAAAAACTGGAGAATTTTCAAATGGCCACAGCGTCTCTCCATTTCCGTGTTCCTGTCTATGTATTTGAGAATTATTATTTTTTTCTACGGGCCTGTTCACATGTCGTTTTTTTCTTCTGTCCCATCCCAACATATTCCTCCTCCGGAAGGTTGTGATGTATCCTACTGCATAGGCATACAGTGGGATACATCGCTATTTGAAGCGTTGTAACCGGGGAAGCCCCTGACGTCATCGTCCATATATGGACAGTAATGTCCGGAGCTTTAAACTACGGAGTCCCTGGCCAGAGCATCGGAAGCGCTCTGTCCGGGGACCCCGGGACTTGATGAGCCCCTGATGGCACTGTCCATATATGGTTAGTGACGTCAGGAGCTTCTCCAGGGCTGGAGTCCCCGGCCAGAGCGCTTCCGATGCTCTGGCTGGCGACTCTGTAATTTTGAAGCCCCTGACAGCACTGTCCATATGTGGACACCCTTTTGGCCTCCGTCGGTCTAATGGAGCCCTATGGACACATTTAGTGCGTATGTAAGGAGCTTCCCCGGTGTAAATGCTAAAGGAGGGATAAAAACGCTGTGTGAACTGGCCTTAAGGGACAAGGAATGTGGCTGAAATTGTATTTGTGTCGTTCATTCCCCAGATCCAGGAGGACCCAGGTCTATGCGGGTCAGAACCAGCGACATCCACACTGACCATGGAACTCGGCAAAGAAACTCTGGACACCATGTTGGATGGGCTGGGCCGGATAAGGGACCAGCTGTCTGCCGTCGCTAACAAGTAGTAAATTACCCCCCCACCATCCAGAAGGACCGTCCATGACTTTCTGCCCTTATTACAGATGACGCCGTCGCTGCTGACGTCACGTAACGAGCGATATTACTGATCATTTCCTGTAAATATCTTTTTCTAGGATTATATTTACAAAAAACATTGTGTGACCCGCAGAGTTCTTCTTGTAGTAACGCGGCGTCGCATGGAAATACAAGTCCTTAAAACTTCTAACCAGCCGTCCCTAAATTGCAGCTGATTCTCGGAAAGTTGTGATGTTCACCCAGCTTTCCTAGACTCCTGAACAGCAAAACTGCGTATGGAGAGGGGGGCATAACCTAGTAGGACTTGAGATGGTGGCCATATTGGTTATTACCCAGCTTTCCCAGAAACAGATGTAGCTAATGTTTAACAACAACTCAAAGGCTTCAATTTAATAAGGATCTTTGTTTCAGGGGTGGGGGAGGGCTAGGGGGCGGGGTCATGTGTCACTGGGGCTCTTTTGGCTGAGTGTGTAAATGACCTGCTATCCTTATTCTGACTGGTGGCTTAGTCCTCTATGTTTACACACAGCAACTAATGCACAGCGCTGCAGTGTAAAGCATGGGGGAGAGAGAGCGCAGCAGGATGAGCCACCTATGCGACACAATATGCGTACCTAAGACCTGCTTTATAGCATAGATTACCGTGCAGATAGTTTCTGATCATAGCTATGCCTTAATGTAGCAGAGCTGAATAGCCGCCAAACAGCCACCACTAGCCAGGAAGCCTCTTCCATAGGGTAGCACAGAGTCAGCGAACTTTGGCACTCCAGCTGCTCTGACACTACAATTCCCAGCATTCCCTGACCGCTTTTGGCTGGAATAATAAAGCATCAGGCTGTCGGTGCATGCTGGGAGTTGTAGTTTCAGAACAGCTGGAGTGCCGAATGTTGCTGACCCCTGGATAAAACCTTTACTAGAATTCTGCTTTAGAGAGGGGCTGGGGAGGAAATGCTGTAGAGGCCGCAATACCACATAGACCCCTCGTGCTGGTCCTGTCACTGATATCTGACACATTGCTGCGTATTATCAGTGGACATCTCTCCCGTATCTCGGCCATAGAACAAATGGTGCAGTAGAGACTGTGTATATATATATATATATATATATATATGCGGACAAGTATTTCACATGATGGTTGTCATACTTCTCAAGATACCGTTCAGAAAACATGCAATTCACAGTTGTCTCCAGCAGGTGGCGCTGTCTTTCTTTCTGTATTGCAGTCTCCTTATGACAGCTGGATTCATTCTCTCAATGGAAGAATTCGGTCTCTGAGGACATTGGGGTCAGGAAAGTGCTTTGTGCGGCTTTAGCGATCCACCCAGCTGTGAACGTTCCTTTAATGCCGTGTATCCCGGCTACAGAATTCTCTTTCGTTTCACAGCCCTAGTTAACTGCAGGTGGAGTGTTCCTGCCTCAAGACGACACATCGTCCACATCAGTCTCTCACTTTATCCTTTATACACTCCTGAAACTTGAGCGCGAGTCTCAGGCCCTTCACAAGGAGCTCCTAATAAGAGCAAATTTCACTTAAGAGGACCTGTCGGGGGTGCATGATCTAGAACTGGGTCTGGCAGATATGAAGTGGTGCGTCATCACACTCTACCAGCACTTCTATCATCTACAAGACGCCAAGACCTGTTTTTTTTTTTGTTTTTTTCGAACTATTTGTTAAGTAGTAACCCAAGCACACAGGAAGAATAGGGACGGGTGTGTATATAGCAGAAAGTTACACCCCATCCCTTTCGCCATCATTTAGACCGAATCTGGCTGCCCGGAATGGTGGTCGGGAGTCTGTATAACATGTACCTGACAGTAACATTATATGAATATAGAGCCCTTCTGGTTAAAGGCTGTGTACACAGTTTAAAACATAAATATATATATATATTGGGCATCAGTGTGTTTTGGTGCAACTTTCTAACTACTTTTTATTAAAAAAAAATTTTACTTTTTGAGATACAGCTGCTTTGTATCCTGTATATAGAGCAGCTGTATCCAGCGCTGAGACCTGAATCCGTCATGTCAGCGGGACTGACGGGTTCAGTGACAGTGGGTTGGATCCCCCTGTTATTCCTAACACCTCTTGCACGTGACCAAGTTCGGGCCGTGAAAAACTGTCCGAGTGTCGGCTGGATTTCCTGACCCGACCGAGGTACAGGTGAAGGGGACTCCTGCCATCATAGTCATTTATGATGCTAGGAGTCCCGCGGAACTGCTGTTCCGTACTGTGTCATGTTGTTCAGTACGAATCAGCAGTTCTGTGGGGGAGGCAAAGACTCGTCTGTGATGGCAGGAGTCCCCTTCACCTGTACCGTGGTCGGGCACTCCAGGTGACACTTGGACCGTTTTTCATGGCCCGAACTCGGCCGTGTGCAAGAGATGTTAATGTGATCGGTAACTGCTCGATCCTTTGTGTCAGAGACGCACAGGACCCGCTGTCATTGAACCCGTCAGTCCCGCTGACGTGACGGATTCAGGTCTCCTCGCATAATACAGATACAAAGCAGCTGTATCTCAAAAAGTAAAAATCATTTTTAAGAAAAAGTAGTTAGAAAGTTGCACCAAAAACTCTGATACTGTTTCATTTTTTTTATTTTTTTTTTTAAAAGTAAGTTTTTAAAGGTGTACAAAGCCTTTAATGAGGATTCATTTAGGATTGGAATCACAGGCATTATGGAGGGCTGCACCCCACAAAAAGATTGGGATCTGTCATGATGACAAACCAGCCTTAGACCGACTCTTATCACTAGGGCTGTTGCTAGATCCGCTACAGAACTAATGTTGGGATAAAAAGTTTGCAAAGGGGGCAATAAAAAATATAAATTGGGTTGTCAACCCAGGGCAGTCAAATGTTTGTGAAGCTGCTCCGCAGACGATGACCTGAGCACCAGGGGCCCGGCCGGTGTACTGTGGTCTCACATGGTTCCCATTGTGTAATACTTAGTCACGCTGAGTCTCCCAGAGCAAATGCTGCAGCAGAACCACTGTAAGGGTAACATCCGCAACGTAATACAGCAGCAGCAAAGTGGGTGAGATTTAAACAAATGTCAGCCACACACTGCAGAAAAAATCCACCCAGAAACGGTTCATAAATTGACGTGCGTAATTGCTGTTCTTTTGTTGCAGGTTTTCCCCATTGAATTCAAATGTTTTAATTTTGCGGAGGAAAAGCTGCGATTATGCCGCAAAAATCGCAAATAAGAAAAAAGGATTTTCTTTTTAAAATTACTAAAAAAAAGTTAATTCTTACCCCCAGGTGTTGTCATAGTGACACGTTCCTCTGTTCTCCACCCAGCTCGGCCTCCTGGGATGACATTTCACCCATGTGACTGCTGCAGCCAATCACAGGCTGCCGCGGTCACATGGACTGCAGCATCACCCCATGGAGAACAGAGGGATGTGTCGCTATGACAACGCCTGGGGGTAAGTATGAACTTTTTGTCCAGCAGTTCAGGTTCCGCCCGAAAATCTTCACCACAATTTTGGTGTGGGGTTTCAGCCGGAGCTCCCTGCAAGTTCCAGGACGGATGTGCAAGCATGTTTTTACGCAGCATATCCGCCCTGTGTAAACATATCTTTAGTTGTCCCTAACCTGCAGGCCGAAATCACGTTCAGAGGGTAAATTATTAAAGGGGCTTTCTACTAGATGTGCCATGAAACTGATCAGCGAGAATCCGATCACAGGGACCAAAACTGATCGAGAATCCGATCGCCGGGACCCCAACTGATCACTAGAACATTCTCAATCCTCGATCGCTGCACATATGGGCCTGGTTTCCACCAAGAAAGGGGACTTGTGACCCCTGATTCTCAGGATTGTGGGTGGTCTCAGCAGCCAGACCCTCGTTAATTACAGCTTTGTGACATATTTGGTTTATATACCAGCTGAGTTCATGGGAAACTCCTTTAAGTCATCCCTCGTGTCCCCATCTCTTGATATTTGACCTCGCTGACGTCGGCCTGAAGCTCAATGATAAAGGAGACCTCCGAATCCTGGTGTTTGTGCTGACGCCACCGGAGTTACTGCGGAATAATTCACAACTTCAAAGCTGTTCTATAAATAGCCGCCTCGTTTTCTTATTGTCTTTTCTTTCTCTTCTTTGATTTGTACTTCAGTGTTAAAAATGCAAATCTGGCTCGGTGTAAAAACGAGGCGCTTTGTAGTGTGCGGCGGCTGATTATATCCGGTGTATAAATGGTGTCACAAACAATGCACCAGGCGGCGGTGGGGAAGGGGCACGGGCTGGCGTCCTGCTGCGGAACATGCCTCAGCTCATGGCTGGATAGAGTGACCCTCTATGAGGGGGGAGGGGCGTCTGCTGCTTACTGATCCTTTCCTAAGGGTATGTTCACACGCTTACTAAAAAACATGGGAAAATACGGAGCTGTTTTCAAGGAGAAAACCGCTATCGTTTTTTAATCAAACTCGCGTTTTTAGCAGCGTTTTTTTACGCCCGTTTTTTAAGCTCTTTTTTTATAGAGTCAATGAAAAACGGCTCAAGAAGTGACATGCGCTTCTTTTTCACAGGCGTTTTTTTTACGCGGGCATTTTTAAAAACGGCCGCGTAAAAAAACAGCCCGGTCGGAACAGAACGCCGTTTTTCAATGGGCAGATGTTTGGAGGCGTTCTGCTTCCGATCTTTCGGCCGTTTACGGCCCGGAAAACGGACGAAATTAAGCCGTGTGAACATACCCTCAGGCTCCAGGCACACGGCCGTAAAATTGCCCGTAATTACGGGCCCATTCATTTCTATGGCCGACGGACACCTTCCTGTAAATTTATGGTAAGGTGTCCGTGCCGTAGAATCTTGCCGAAAAAAATAGGACGTGTCCTATTTTTTTTTAATTTTACGGACCGTGC
This sequence comes from Rhinoderma darwinii, assembly GCF_050947455.1. NCBI lineage: Eukaryota > Metazoa > Chordata > Amphibia > Anura > Rhinodermatidae > Rhinoderma > Rhinoderma darwinii. The sequence goes on along the minus strand of NC_134695.1, from coordinate 65,481,497 downwards.
TCCAATACTTTACAATGGGAGCACGGCCCGTAATTACAGGTACGGTCGTACGGTTTGTCTTCCATCCGTAAACCCTGTCCGTAAATACGGATCTGTAGTCATTTTATAGTCTTCTGTAAATCATCCGCATATACGGAAAGGTGTCCGTAATGCATCCGTATTTACGGATCCACTAAAAAACGGCGGAACCTAGGGTAATCCCCTGGCGTTGCATAGCAACGCTTCCGTAATTACGGACGGCTACAGATGCATTCAGGAAGATTTATTATTACTGTCTTAGAATTAGACCGCCTAAAACTAGACCAGACGGAATATGCACTCAGCTGGAAACTCGAAATAATTGGCGGTAAATACAACCGGCGCCGTTCGTTTTGTGCAGGGAACTTATTCAAAGGGGTGACCTGCACGCTGAGCGCTAACCCTAGAATCCCTGCAATCTGCACCGAGCCTGAGACTTGTGTATTGAGAGACCTCGGCTGAGATTGCAGCAGGAGACGGGGCCTTTGATCTCCTCTGGTGACAGCAGCTTCTTCTCAGGGCAGATTGATGTCTTTGACCTTGTGAGGTCACCGGTGTCCTTCATGAGATCAGATCATTTTGGTGTCAGGATCATCCGGCGTCACAGAGGATTATCTGACTCCCTTTCATGTTTCCTTCCCTGTGTGTCGGGTCTGCTCTCTTCATTTTGCTTAATGACCATTTCTTGCAGTCTTCGGCGCCAGCTTCTTCTTTTTAAAGGAACGCAGGAGACATTCAATAACCAGACGGATTGTAACTTGGGGGTGCACTTTTTTTTTTGGGCAAGAACCTGCGCTGAATGATGATCCTAATTAAGAGTTTACAACAACAGATTCTTAAAGTGAAGCTTCAATTTAGAAGGCGCTTTAAATATTATGTTTAGTAATTGCACTATGAGCATCACCCAGCGGGCTGGCTCTCAGGACATGCTGGGAGTTGTAGTTCTGCAACAGCTGCAGAGCCATAGGTTGGCGATCACTTGTGTGAGGGTCAGACAACACGTTGCGTAAATGCTGCGGTTTTTTCCACTACGGAATTCGTTGCGGAAAATCTGCAGCAAATACAGTAGCAGCAAAGTGGATGAGATGGGACAAATCTCCTGCATACGCTGCGGACAAAACGCTCAAACTGAGCTGCGGTGCGGAGGAACAACAGTTGTGTTGTTTTGCGACGGGTTCGCAGCGATTCTGCCGCAAAAAAAATTAATCTCATACTTTCCCAGAATTCTGTGTTTCTTCCTCCTGGCATGAAACGTCTTCTCTGCTAGCAGGCCGGCTATTTGCTGCGGTTTTCCGCAGTGGACATTCCAGGCGAAAAACGGCACCACAGTTTGGTGCGGTTTTTTGCCTGGAATTCCCTGCAGGCGCACAGGGCGGATACGCTGGGTGCTTTTAAGCAGCGTATCCGCCATGTGTGAACTTAGCCTAACAGTGTCTAGACTTGATTGACAGCTCGTCACAGACAGCACCACTCTTGTAAGGGTATGTGCACGCGTAGTGTTTTCAGCCATTTTTCGGGCCGTAAACGTCCCGAAAAACAGCTGAAAGATCTAAACATCTGCCCATTGATTTCAATGTGAAATACGGCGTTCTGTTCCGACGGGGCGTTTTTTATGCGCCCGTTTTTCAGTTCCGTATTTTCAGACTTTTTGAGTTTGTGTGCACATACCCTAATAGATTGTCTTGGACTGAGGTTCAATACCAGACACGGCCACATGAACAAGAGTGGCGCTGTTTTTTTGCTATCGCTTCACGGCCATTGCAATGATGGAGGGGACCCCCACATTACATGCTCCAGTCACTATTGAGCCCGGCTTCCAAGTGGTTAAACAGCCTCCGATCCCGGCCGTTGGGGTATGTTCACACGGCCTATGTGCGGCCGAAAAATCGGAAGCAGAACGCCTCCAAACATCTGACCATTGATTGCAATGGGAAAACGGCGTTCTGTTCCGAAAAACGCCCGCTTAAAAAAACGGCTGCGAAAAAGAAGTGCAGGTCACTTCTTTGGGACGTTTTTGGAGCCGTTTTTCATAGACTTTATTGAAAACCGCTCCAAAAACGGCCGTAAAAAACGCGAGTGGCTTAAAAAAACGCCTGAAAATCAGAGGCGGTTTTCCCTTCAAAACAGCTCCGTATTTTCATACGTTTTTAGTCTAGCGTGTGAACATAGCCACACACACGTCTGACACCCGCAGAGTATGGAGTGGGCTCAGCACCACCCCTGTGCACAGGTTGTGTCTGGTATTGCAGCTCCGCTCCATAGCAGTTCTGCAGCATATCTGAGGACACATGTGGCGCTATATCAAGAAGAAACAGATTTTTCTAGTCCTGTACGACCCCTCTAATTGTATATTATATGGAGAAGCTGGAAGGTTTTTGTTATAAGCTCCATATAATATCCCGCATTAATATACAGTACATCCGATCCACGTTGCTGTATACCTTCATGCACTTGACATTATAATCCTGGTCCTCCTGAGCTGTAATAGCTCGATCTTACCTGTCCAGGAAGCTTTATCAGGGTGCGTGTAATTTAATGGCTGCTCTTCAATCTCATAGGACTGAGAAGTAGCCGCTGTTACTGACCGTGAAATTGGTAAACATGAAAAAATCATTAGAGCTTTCACTGACAAATAACACAGCCGGAGACGGGAACCGGAGGGAAGTTGTTACATCTCACGGTCTTCGTCACCTAATTTTACAGGATCCGTCATTTACAAGGGGACGGGGTTGTTAAGGCTCCTGTATACTCCAAGGTAAACTAGAAACTAGCAAGATTGGGGGAAAAAGGGTCTGCTTTATATTCCAGAACAGCGCCTCTCTAGTCAATGGGCTGGGTCTGGTATTGCACCTCCACTCCATTCAGGAAAATGCAATACCAGACGTGGCCCATGGACGAGAGTGGCGCTGTTCTGGGAAAATATAAAAACTTACATTTTTAATAATCTCATACAACCCTTTTAAGTATATGACAGCACTGGACTCTTTTGAGGGACCCCTTTGTTTATTTTTTCTGGTGGGACAAGGATATTTTTAAATTATGCGTCTGCACCAAGTGATAATTCAGGCACCTTAAAGTACAGTCACTGTTATTTTTTATTTTTTCATAAATCAATAATACGTGTGATTTAGTGTAACTTTGAAATATATCTAATTTGGGGAAAGTGGCATCGTGCTCCCCTTCCTGTATTTCCCTTCCATGCCTGCAGGCGGCTCCCTGTAAACAGTTAAAAACCTACTCCGTCTCAAAAAAAAATAAAAAATCCATCTAGTGTAAAACAATAGTAGATGGGGGGAGGGGGATGCAGCTGCAGTTTCTCACTCTGAGTCTACATGCTGTGAGAGGGGAGTGGCAGCAAGAAGTGACATCTGATTGGCTGAGAACACAGATTGTGAGTTCTTTGTTTGCTTTAATTGATATACAGTGAAATGTTCTGCAGCTTTGTAATACACTTTCCTCACCGTTTTCAAGCTCCCTGCTTGCTCTCAGTGAATGGGAACATTCTTGAAGAGGCTGAAAACCTTCACAGAGCTAATTCTTCTCACAACTGAGAACTTGCTACAATTCTATCCCTCCTGAACAATCCTCTATGAGCTAAACACATCAACAGTACAAATCTCTCCCCTGTCCTGATAGTTTGTGACAATGTATCAGTGCAGGTAGGTAAAATGTATCAGTCTGGAGTATTCACACAGTATATTTTAGACTGGATACAATTGTACAACTAATGTGCTACAATTGTATCTCTAGTCCAGACAATCCTAAACTTTGATACATTGTAGCAAACTATCAGGAGAGAGATTTCTAGATACAATTGCAGAAAACCGTATTGGGTTTTATCCTGTTCCCGTTCACTGACCGTAAGCAGAGGTCTTAAAAACAGCGAGGATGTCTATACAGTGTATTAGAACGTTTTATAGGATGACTCTAGGACTTCTATTCACTGGGGTTTTCTTTCTCCTCTGGGTCATCTGAGGATTGAAAGTCTCCAGTAAAGTTCCTGCAGAGACATTATTGTACATTACAGATGACGTGACAGGAGGTGTTGTAGAAGATTTCATGTGTTATAGAGCGGGATACGTCCTCGGAGCTGGTAAGTGCTTTGTATTACGAGCACCCACTCTGTTTTTATCTTACTCTGTATTTTTTGTTCTTTTCAAAGTGCAGATTCTGTTTTTCCCTATTCCCAGCGGACGAGTAATGGATGTACATATGTACGCCGCAGCCGTCTGTATTGCCTCAGTGTCGGCTGCTGCCAGTAGTTATGTTTGGAAATCCAACTTCTGTTAGACGAAGATAATTCAGAAATGGCGGAATTAAGTATTTGAAGACTTCACTCAAAAGGTCAATTCAGGGATTTATAATAGTAGAAAAGAGCAGCATAAGTGGAGAGAACAATGTCAGACAGCTGCTGTAAAGCTTACGTATATTTGTCGTCCTATAAATAGGTGGATATTCATTTGTGAGCATAAAAATGACGTATAAATCAGACCCCCTTTATGATGACGGTTCCTTGTCGTAACTGCTTGTTTTTCTAAGTGTATTGGCTGTATGTAATGTATTGTTATCAGGCTGGTTAGAGGCTGACTACTGTTCTTCGATGGATGGGATCGGATGACCGTGAAAAAGTCATAATGAATAGTTCTGCAACTTTCTTAGTGTTATAGTTTCTCTATTTTCAAAATATCTTCCTGCTGTCAGTGAATGGAAACATTCTTATTGAAATCCAGAGGCTTAAAACCTATCCTGACCTAGTTCTGTTCACAGCTGAGGGTTTGTTATGATCTATCAGTGTAGGCAACCCACTATGAACTAAATACATCAGCAGCTCAACTCTTTCCCCAGTTATGTCTCTAGGCTGACCGCTCTTGTACAGATTGATACATTGTAACAGACTCCTCTCTGCGAGCAGGACTAGTTTAGGAAGAGCTATGAGACCCTGAATGTAGATATGCAGCTCACAGAGCAGCAGTGTTCATTCCAGTGCATCAGAGCTCCCTACCTTGTTAAAAGCCACGCAGGTGTATCAATTGTACATGTTTATATTCACTGACGGCAAGCATAACTAGAAAATGGTGTGTAATTGAAACACAAAGTATATTAAAGTTGCAAAAAGTTTTGTTATACAATCATTAAGATATATATAGCTTTATATTTATCTATCTGGAAGCCCCCTTTATGGTACAGTATATAAGCTATAAGAGGATCTGACAACCGCAACTAGCCTGCTTGTTGATGGTTTCCATCAGGCAACTGATTTTGTTCTAAAAACAAACTAACAACTAGAAGAACTGGCATATGCTGGAGTTTATATTGCGGTCAGGAACTGATTATATAGTCAATGTTAATCAAAAGCGAAGCTTAAATTTCAAAGCTACAACACACTGGTACACGCGCCCCATAGAGTGCGGGAATACAGGTTCATTATGGCTCATATCAGATGAAGGATCTCTGCACCCCAACATTTTATAATGTTTGGACTGTTTAGGTTCAGGCAGCTTATTGGGCCGATAGAGATGTCTGCAGTAACGGGATGAGGGGTAAAATCAGGACTGGACAAGTTGTCTCTGCAATCAGCCGGTTCTGCTCGGCGCGGCTGTGACGGCTTATTTCCTGCACTGTCGCTTTACAACAAAAAAGCCGAAAGAATAAAACCGTTGCGTCCCTTAAGGCTCGGAAGATATTTGCTTAGTACATTTTCCTCCTCTAGATCTGTGAGGAGTGTGACAGCCGCTCCTGTGCTCTGCATGACAACGACACCGAGCTCCTACCCTCTCAGAGCCCCGCAGCGGCTGAAGTTTGCTTTTCCCACCTTTTTGGGGTCATTTATTTCATGTCTGGCTATGACGGAGATAATGGAATTAAAGGGCCCTATACTGGAAATTGTCACATAAATACGTTGGAACTTTGATATATTTATTTTTACTTAGTGCGCCAATCAGTCCCCGACCCCAATCAGGCTCACAACCTAAACTTCCCACATAGGAAACCATGTAACCCATCAATACCAGGAAACCCACAGGAACATCCCAACTCCATACAGATATTACCCCTGCTTGGATTCGAAACCAGGACTCCAGTGCTGCAAGACAACCGTGATAACCACTGAGCTGCCATGTATCTAAGATCTAGCTTGTAACAAACCCTACAGCTGTGTTAGTTGGATATGATCAGGACGAGTTTTCTGTGAATGGAAACAAGAATGTTTCTATTCACTGACCGCTAACTGAGAACTTAAAAATTGAGGTACTGAAACACCTTAAAGGGGTATTCCGGTTACAACAAGTTACCCCCTATCCGTACGGTAAAGGGTAACTTGCTGATCGGTGGGTGTCCGACAGCTGGGACCCTGACCGTTTACAAGAACGGGGGTCCCGTACGCCTCGTTTGAACCGAGCGGCAGGTCGCTCAAGCTCATTGCCGCTCCTTTCATTCTCTATGGGCGCGCCGGAGGTAGCTGAGTACATAGTTCGGCTATTTCCGGCACTGCCATGTATGGAGCGGCAGTGCACGAGCGACCTGCCGCTTGGTTTAAATGAGGTGTCCAAGAACCCCGTTCTTGTAAACGGTGGGGGACCCACCTATCAGCAAATTATCCCTTAACCAATGGATAGGGGGTAACTTGTAACCGGAATACCCCTTTAAACCATTTAAATAATCCACAGTATTTTACGTAATTCCTGAGAATCCCCCAATAACTTAAATTAAAAAATTCATGCAGAAGAACAAAAAGCTGTTTCAGGTTAAAGTACCTTGTGAATTTCATGTGAATGTGAACACCAGGTGGCAGTGTTTTATTGCTCTCTACATTTACCAATCTCACCAATAAGGAGAGCATTGATCAAAAAGGAGGTGGTTCTTTTTTACATGCATGTACAGTATATAGAATTTTATGTTAAATATTAGAGATCGGGATATATAGGGCTGTATGTATCATGGTGACGGCCCATGCGGTTGGTGGGAGAACTAGTTGAATCCTTCCTTCCTCATGGGCATTGCGAGCCTCACCAAGGCACCACTATGGGAGGGTAAAGGACCCTTCTGCCATGGGGTTGTGTCATAGGGGAGAAGGGTACATTTCACGGTGAGGTTTTATATGATGCACTAGAGTGATGATTTATGGTAGCAACGTAACGTAGCACTATATATGATGCTCGTGGAGACATAGTGAGAGCGGCATGTAGCAGAGGTGAATTTGTCATTCAGCTGTTTCTTTTGTGCATTCCGATAATGCAATAGGGTTACCTGCCGTTCTATAAAAACTGCAGATAACACAATGTGAGTTGTGACACGTGACATACTCAACACTACTACATCTTTATGCTGGACTTTGTGACGGCTGACGGGGCTTGCTGGGACTCCACAAATTCTAGCCTGCAGCTGCCTATGTTTGTCCTTTAATAGCCCTATTAGACGTAACTAAACACTAGACATGTGCCCAATTTTAGAATTTCCATCTCTATTTTTTTGCAAAAATATTCCCACCCAGGTGACCGTGCATCATCAAACAGTATTTGCCTTCCCTAAGGGTTTCAGTGATTTGGATGGTTGGGGTTTCCGCTAAAGGTCTCATATCCGCAGGCTTGGATTGTTTGGAGACCTGGCGACATATTTTCCCAAACATCTTGTCACTTACAGAAAACTTGATGAGATTTATGAACATGTGCGGATTTGTGTCACACCCTGAAAAATCCATTTCAATATTTTAACTAAACCGCATTAAAAGCTGTGGCCACAATCCCATATTTTTATTATTGATCCAATGCATCTAAAATAAAAAATGAACCAACTTTGTAAATAGTCTTGATTAAAAATCTCCTACCGTTTTGTGTCTACAGCTTCTATTCAAATAGATGTGTCTCCATGGTGACAGACTACAAACAAACCCTGTGTAGTCTGATCCTGTAGTCCTACTCCCTTCAATCTGTCCTCTTCTTACTAATAAACATTTGGTAGGTTAGGAGAGGACAGATAGACGGGCGTATGACTGCAGAATTAGACTACACAGGGTTTGTTTGTAGTCTGTTACCATGGAGTCGCTCAGAGATTTTTAATTAAAACCAAATTGCTTAACTTTTTTTTAAGGTTTTAATTTTTAGGCTGTCATAAAGCTGCATATTAGCATCCGTATTACAGCCCCAACACCCAGAACCCTATGGCAATCAAAGTTTAATGTAGTAGAAGAGTGGGGGGGGGGGGGGGCTGTGTGTTGCAGACTATAAAATGTTGGTACATAACAGCTATTGTATCTGTTTCTGGGAAAGCTGGGTGCCTCCAATATGGGGGCCATTACATTAATCTTATGCAGCACTATTGGAGCAGGAAATATAAAACTGCATGATTTAGCAGATTTGCCATTCAGGATTTAGGGAAAGCTGGGTGGATTTGAACTATAAGGGTTATTTCTGTGTCCAGTACGCTGTAACTACGGGACGTGACATCATCATTATTATTCAGATAAAGGGATAGAAACCACGCAGCTGGATAAATGGCGCCTTCTGTAATTGAGATAAATGTAAGCGCTCGTTGTTTTTACTTTTAATGATCTTCAGGTGGTAAAGAGAAAATTAATTTTTTGCTAAAAAATAAAACCATGTCAGAAAAGCTGAGAAAATGGCAAGAGAAAAGGTAATACTCCAGCTATCCGGACAATTACATAAAGAGAACCCCCCCATAGACTGCAGTACAGATGCAGCAGAGTTACTATCTCCAGGAACCTCATAGCTGCCTGGGATTCTATCGTACACCCGCCCTTGTATCAGTATTGCTACTGAGGGCACTGCATGATACATAACTGCAGTTTAACTGTGTTATCAAATGGGAGTATCTGGCAGTCTAAAATGTCATTCCTTATCAGAGATTGCTGCTCGGTCTCTCCCCCTTGCTTTACACTGCAGCTCTGATCATCAAAATTGGCTTTTCTGTAGATTCCAACTATACCAGTGCCCTCCTATACTGTAATACCACTCGTTCTGTTTAGGATGTGGCAGATCAGTGCTTGTCATTTGTCAGGCTGCATTGGCCTGACCAGTATTTTAATAGTTGCAATGATTTTGCAGTTTGAAAGATTTCATTCATTTATTATTTTTGTCCAAAAAAAAACCAAACCCTCATGTAAGTGCAATTGTGTCACGACTGCACAGTGTGATAATATCCGGCTCGGGATAGAGAGAATATTCCCCCCCTCCTGTGCTGGGTTGGGATTCTCTCCGAGCTCTTAACTTGGATCCACAAATTCCGGGGCTTCAGAATTTTACAAGGACTTTTTATCTGCGTTTTCTACGTCCCTAAATCTAATTTCAGTTTATTTGGTGCCAACAATCCTCCTTATTGTATAGACTCAGGTGGTGAATTTCCAAGGGATGGCGAGTTCTACAAGAACATTCCCTTTGTCTGCCAAGAATTGAAATGTAAATGATTTTGAAGGCGCCTCGGCACCCACAATGCATTAGTGTGAGCAGCCAGGCCTCGTATTCTGCGCTCCGTTCATTTGCTCGCCTTCTGAGAGCTTCTCGCTGATTAAATGCGCGTATTGAGTGATTCTCGCCGGTGATTCTCACATCTGCTGCTTTGTTTCTTTATCAAAACCGGCTCGCCGGAGCAGTGTGAGATGTTTGGACCTGCGTTAATAAAAGCAATTGGGAGATGCACGAACGCGGGAGGATTGGCTCTCGACCCTTGTACGTGGAGGAAGACAAAACAAGACGATTTACAGGTCTGATACCTGGAGAATTATGGGAGTCCAGAATTAAGAAGAATAAAGTTCCCTGCTATTTGTATATTGGGAGATATAAAATGCTATATCCCCCCCCCCCCCTAGAAGCCAACAAAAAAGTCATTTCTACGTTTTTATTGTTTGCAAGAAAAATTCTTGGAAAGCAAGAGAGAGATCCACCGAGTATTTTCATCTGATGTTAATATATAAAGCAAATCCCATAATCATTATTTATCACCTATAAATATGTGATCGCTGGGGGTCTGACCGCTGGGACCTCCACCGATCACGATAACGGGCTGACCTTGCCGTACCTGGGAGCCTGATAGGAATGAATGGAGCGGTGGTGGAGCGTGTGCACTACCGCTCCTTTCCTATGTGTCTGACTCCACCCCCTGATGGTATTTCCTGTTCCCTATGAAGGACTTATTAGATGGAAACGGTCATGTGGGCAATAAACTTCACCCCGATGTGGGAAAAATGTATAAAAATGGTATTTGAAAATGATACATTAAATAGAAATGATGGCGTTGAAATGTTTCCATTGTACAATAATTAGGCCCCGTTATCAATGGTCTTTTAAAGGGGGGAGTCATCAGTGTAACATGTGACAACCACTGGCACTTTATGGTGGTGTGAAAAAATGATCCCCCTTCTCAAATTCTTCTGTTTTTGCCAATTTGTCACATTTAAATGTTTCAGATCACCCAACTAATTTTAATATAAGATAAATACAACACGAGTCAACGCAAAACGCAGATTTTAAATTATCATTCCATTTATTGAGGATAATGATTTATTCAATGCCTTTATGACAAAAAAATTGCCCCCGTAAACCTTCTAACTGGTTGGACCAGCCTTGATCTTAAAGAGGCTCTGTCACCAGATTATCAAACCCCTATCTCCTATTGCATGTGATCGGCGCTGCAATGTAGATAACAGTAAAGTTTTTTTTGTTTTTTTTTAAACGATCATTTTTGGCCAAGTTATGAGCAATTTTATATTTATGCAAATTAGCCTTTCTAATGGACAACTGGGCGTGTTCTCGCTTATTTCCAACTGGGCGTGTCTTGTGTTTGTAACATCTGGGCGTGTTTACTTGTTTTATTAGCTGGGCGTTGTGAATAGAAGTGGATGATGCTGACATACACTTCTATTCACAACGCCCAGATGTTACAAACACAAGACACGCCCAGTTGGAAATAAGCGAGAACACGCCCAGTTGTCCATTAGAAAGGCTAATTTGCATAAATATAAAATTGCTCATAACTTGGCCAAAAATGATCGTTTTTAAAAAAAAAAACAAAAAAAAAACAAAACTTTAATGTAATCTACATTGCAGCGCCGATCACATGCAATAGGAGATGGGGGTTTGATAATCTGGTGACAGAGCCTCTTTAACAACTGCATTCAAACACTTTCAATAGCTTGCGATGAGTATTTTACATCGCGGTGGAGGAATTTTGGCGCACTTTTCTTTGCAGAATTGTTTTAGTTCGGCCACATTGGAGGGTTTTCGATCGTGAACGTTTAAGGTCTTGCCGCAGCATCTCAATGGGATTCAAGTCCGGACTTTTACTCGGCCACTCCAAAACCTTCATTGCGTTTCTTTTCAGCCATTCAGGGATGGACCTGCTTGCGCGCTTCGGATCATTGTCCTGCTGCATAACCCGACTGAGCTAGAGCTGTAGGTCACGAACTGACGGCGGATATTCTCCTTCAGGATTTTCTGATAGACAACAGAATTTATGGTCCTATCCAATTATGACAAGTCGTCCAGGTCCTGCAGAATCAAAGCAGCCCAAGATTGTGACACTACTACCGCCACCATGTTTGATTGTTCCGATGGCGGAATGGGGTTTTAGCAGGCGTGGGATCAGGCTGTTTTTTCCTGATTTCTCCCGAATCGGTTGTTAACATTACAGCCGGTTTGCGGAATAGGGAAAAAGTGGGACTGTGATCCAGGCCCGCTGCGGATGCAATTGAGTAGTTCCCTGTCTCGCCATTCGGTGCTTTACCTATAATGCAGGTGGCGTGATGATGTCATCGCACCACCTGTATCGTTTCACTGGAGCATACATGGTCAGAAGAGACCAAGCCTGCAGCGCTGGAGGACGGTGTGGGAATGGTGGCATGTATGTATATAATGTTTTATTTTATTTTGTGGGCACTGTGAGTGCCACTTTATACAGGTGGAACTGTGAGGGGCACTATGGTGATATATTCAGGGGCACAGCGTCTGGTACTATATGTATGCAGCACTGAATGTGTGGTGCTTAATTTCAATGTGTAGCACGTTCGTTTTTAGGGACATAGTATGTGGCAGTATATTCAGGGGCACAGTGTATGGTACTATTCAGGGGAATAGTGTGTGGCGGTATATTCAGGGGCACAGTGTTTGGCAGTATATCCAGGGCACAATGTATGGTGCTGTTATATACAGGGGCATAGTGTATGGTACTATTATATTCAGGGGCGTAGTGTGTGGCACCATGAGAATTTTGTCTTAGTTTATAGGTGCGGATGTGTTGGAAAAGTGAGAAGCCGAAGACATTTGAGCGGCAAACTCTGCAGAAATGAGTCATAGTCGGGAGAAATCTACTGAGCTTGGTTCTGGTACTGTGTGTGTGTGTGTGTGTGTATGTGTATATATATAAATATATATATATATATACACATACATGTACTGAGCTTGGTTCTGGTGCTGTATATATGTACTGAGCTTTGTTCTGGTGCTGTATATATGTACTGAGCTTGGTTCTGGTGCTGTATATATGTACTGAGCCTTGTTCTGGTGCTGTATATATGTACTGAGCCTTGTTCTGGTGCTGTATATATGTACTGAGCTCGGTTCTGGTGCTGTACATATGTATTGAGCTCGGTTCTAGTGCTGTACATATGTATTGAGCTCGGTTCTGGTGCTGTACATATGTATTGAGCTCGGTTCTAGTGCTGTACATATGTATTGAGCTCGGTTCTGGTGCTGTATTTGTTTTAATCTGGTGCTGCACACTCCACACTTTCTCCACCCTTCTCACAGTGCCCAGCCTAACTAAATGGGTTGAGAATGCTAAGGGTACTGAATGTGCACATATAGGTCTATATGTAATGGATGAGTTAAATATTACAAGTGTAAGTCGGTATCTATGCTTATGTAATTATATACATAGTCGTAATAATTTTCCATGGCGCGACCCCCCCCCCCCTCCCCGGGCATGTATATCTTTGTCAGCAAACTAGAGAATCCCAAACTTCTGTATTAGCTTTACCCAGGATGTAATGAGACCCATGTCTTCCAAAAAGTTCCACCTTTTGAATCCTCAGTCCTCAAAATATTATCCCAAACGTCTTGGGGATCATCTAGATGTTTTTGACAAATGTGAGACAGGCCTGTATGTTCTTTTTGGCCGGCAGTGGTTTGTGCCTTGTGACTCTCCCATAGATGCCATTTTTGCCCAGTGTCTTTCTTATTGTGAAATCGGGTGCGTTGACCATTATTAAGACAAGTGAGTCCGTCAGTTCTTTTAGATGTTCATCTGGGTTCTTTTGTGACCTTCTAGATGATTAATGGATGCACTGTTGGTGAAATTTTGGTAGGCCGGCCACTCCTGGGAAGGTTCACCACTGCTGCAAGTTTTCTCCATTTGTGGATGATGATCACGCCTCATGCACACAACCGTCGTTCCACTCGGGCCGTTTTCGACGGCATTCAAGTGGCACCCGATAGTCTTCACGGACCCATTCACTTTAGCGGGTGAATCGGGTCAGTGAAAAATTATCTCAGTCTCCGATCTGAGGAAAGATAGAACATGTTCTAACTTTCCCCGGATCACTGATGGGACTCGGCCGGCACACACAGTCGTGTGCATGAGGCGTTACTGTGGTGCGCCGGACTACCAGAGTCTTAGCAATGGCTTTATAACTTTCCACACTTATAGATTACGATGACTTTGATTGGCATCAGTATTTGAATCTCTTTAGGACGTGGCTTTTTGAGACATTCAGATTGTCAGACAGCTTCGGGATGTTTCGATTCAACAGGTCTGGCAGTCATCATACCTGGTGGTGGCTCGTCAAATTTAATCCAATAGTCATTGAATTTGGTTAACTGGTTAAATTAGTAGCTAAGGGGGCAATTACTTTTTCACTTAGGGCCAGGTGGGCTGAACAGCATTTTTCAGTATGTTTTTGAAGAGTGGAGGAAAACCCACGCAAACCCGAAAAGAACATACAAACTCCCTGCAGATGTTGCCCTTGGCCAGATTTAAACTGGGTACCCCTGTGCAGCAGGGTAACAGTGCCAACTACTGAGCCACCGAGCTTCCTAGGATATCTGTATAACTTGGAAAAATGGGTGACTACCAAATTTTCTGCCTTACAGCTCCCACAGAGGTTGTCACCCATCTTTCTTAGGCTCTTGAAAAGCTAATATGCCTAGTAATACAATTGCAAGATGTGTCATACGTAATCAGCTCTCCATGCTCTGACTTCCCTCTGAGGTTTTGCTTATAAACAGCTAGCCTAAACAAGACGAGCTGCAGTGTAAAGCAAGGAAGGAACAGAGCCAAAGCAGCCTGAGCTTCTGATGAGACAGCTGGATTTCAGACTACCTCAGACTCCAATAGACAATGCAACTAAGCTGGAGCCACTAGTGAAGCCAAGCAGCAAACCCTGAAGAAAGTAGATCGCAGGTAAGCACCGACCATAGGTAGTGAATTAGAAGTTAGTGGGATGTTGAGTAGATTGGGGAGGTCTTCACATCGGGCACAAGTCATGGTTGACTGTATGAAACGTTGAAGGGACGCTGAATGTATGGATTGCTGCATATTTACATTTCCACCTGAAGTCATCGCCTGTGTAAGGGCTCGTCCACACGTAACGGAATTGCTGCGTATTTTCCGTCCACAATTGCGGATGAAAAATCTGCAGCAGAATACAGTAGCAGCAAAGTGGGTGAGATCTAACAAATCTCATCCACACGCTGCGGAACATTTCCTTGCAGAAATTCACCTGCGGTGCATATTTTCGTACCGCAGCACGTCAATTCCTGCTGCGGAAAGTGGACGGAATTGCTGCGATTTCCAGTGGAGACGTCGCCATCTCCCAACATTGAGAAAAATGCAGCAAAATCCGCACCATTTTCTGCAGTAGAAAATGCAGGAAATGGTGCGTTTTTTCCGCAGCAGAATTTCTACTAGTTTCTGCGGAATTGCTGCAGAAATTTTCTACAGCAATTCCGTCACGTGTGGACAAGCCCTGATAGGTAACGGTCAGCCGGAGGTGTGCTTATGTCACACGTGGCGCCGACTAGAACTAATTAAACAGCGCTTGTGCGCCCAGGCCCTTACATGGTCTTTTGGTAGAGGAGTTTTTTTAATTTTTCCGTTTTCATTCCACTATAAAGCACATTAATTTGTGCATATTTTAATCTCAGCGCAGCACCTGCCTGACAATTATCCACACTAAAATATGCAGATGTAAATTCGCTCGCAGCTTATTCACACCGTACAATGTGTTTCCACTCTATTGTGTTCCCACTGCCATAGGCATTTAATCTGCCAGTTTCCAACAACCCCCCCCCCCCCCCCCCCAGACCTCATAGAGTTCAGTCATTGCTACAAAGCGAAAAGATTCCCTGCAATATATACACCGATCAGCCATAACATTACAGGGGTTGTACAGGATTTAAAAAAACACGGCTGCGATCTTCCAGAAATAGCGCCACACCTGTCCGTTGTCTGGTATTACAGCTCTGCTCAATTGCAGTACATAGGGTTGAGCCGAAATACCCCACATATTCTGTGGGCAGATGTTTTTGGAAGAACACAGTCACGTTTTTCTAATCCTGTACAAACCCTTTAAAACCGCCTGCCTAATGTTATGTAGGTCCCCCTCGTGTTGCCAAAACAGCCCTGACCCATCAAGGCAGGGCGACCGGACATTAGCCGCAGATCCTTTAAAGAGGCTGTCCCCGCATTATAAGTGGCCTATATTGTACATGATGTGATCGGCGCTGTAATGTAGAGAACAGCAGTGGTTTTTTTTTAAAAAAACGATCATTTTTGACGGAGTTATGACCTATATGAGCTTTATGCTAATGAGTTTCTCAATGGACAACTGGGCGTGGTTTACTTTATGACCAAGTGGGCGTTGTACAAAGGAGTGTATGACGCTGACCAATCAGTGACCAATCAGCGTCATACACTTCTCTCCATTCATATACACAGCACATAGTAATCTTACTGGATCACTATGTGCTGTCACATACACACACATTAACGATACTCAAGTATCCTGACAATGAATATACATCACTACCAGCCAGGACGTAGTGATCTAGCTAGATCACTATGTACTGTATAAATGAATGGAGAGAAGTGTATGACGCTGATTGGTCACTGATTGGTCAGCGTCATACACTCCTCTGTACAACGCCCACTTGGTCATATAGTAAAACACGCCCAGTTGTCCATTAAGAAACTCCTTAACATGAAGCTAATATAGGTCATAACTCCGTCAAAAATGATCGTTTTTTAAAAATAAAAAACACTGTTGTAATCTACATTACAGCGCCGATCACATCATGTACAAGATACGCCACTTATAATGTGGTGACAGAGCCTCTTTAAGTCCTGTAAGTTGTGAGGTGGAACCTCAGTGGATCAGACTTGTTTTTCCAGCACATTCCACAGATGTCAAAGTAACATCCACATGAATGCCAGTAGCCAAGGTTTCACAGAAGAACATTGCCCATATCATCACACCCCCTCCGCCGGCTTATCTTCTTCCCATAATGCATCCTGGTACCATCCCTTCCCCCAGGTAAGCGACGCACACGCACCCGGCCGTCCACATGAAGTAAAATAAAACGTGATTCATCAGACCAGGCGCCTTCTTCCATTGCTTCAGGGACTACATATTAACGCCAATGGTTTTGGAGCACCTTTTAATATTTTTCTGCCGACAAAAATTTGTTTGACTGGCATTCGACATGCCAGTCTTAATATGTTGCCCCATTGTCTCTCTCACGTGGCCACCACTGAATATACGCAGGACTCTACTAAGTGGACAGTGCAGATGGAAAAAAATAAAAATTCTGTAGTCACAGATGGACCCTCATTCAGGACCTTCATCTATTGTGGAGAGGAGAGTAAAAGCAAAGAGCGGCTGGCACATGCGTTACACTGACAAGGATTCTGTATTATTCCTACTATTATCATTATACAAAGGACAAGTATTATTCACTGCCAATGTACAATTCATAGGAACAAGACGATGTGTCCAGGACGCAGATTGGCGTCTACCCCGAAGGTCACGCTCTAATAAAGAATATACATAATACGGGGAGTGAACGTCTGCTGCTCGAAAACTCAATTTGCTGTTCCAAGGGAACCAATTATGAGAAGAGAGCGGAAGTTTCCCTTTTATGCCCAGTAAGAAGGCGCTCTGCATTCAAGGAAGAAAATAAAGCTTTTCCCTATCTGCTAATAATGTGTTCCGTCAATTCCACCGCCGCCGGTCGTTCAGATTTTAGCTCAAAGACCAAGACATTAAACACATTCAGGGCTTCAGTTAGAAAATTAGTTGCGGATTTACCAATTGTATCGTATTTTTCTTTTGTGCCGTTCGCTCCACAGTTGTAAAACCGAACGCATTCTGTATGTGAAACATTATATGTGCAATATATTCTACTTCAACTGAAAAATGTATACATGAATGCTACAATGTAAAATGAGTACACTGTTTTCCGCAGCAGACATTCCGACCGAAAAACGGCACCACAATTTGGTCCAGTTTTTCGGCCAGAATTCCCTGCGGCGCCTACGGCGGATACACGGTAAGATTTTACACAGCGTATCCGCCCTGTGTGAACATAGCCTTATAGTAGTTATATTCTTGTATATAGGAGCAGTATTATAGTAGTTATATTCTTGTGTATAGGAGCAGTATTATAGTAGTTATATTCTTGTATATAGGAGCAGTATTATAGTAGTTATATTGTTGTATATAGGAGCAGTATTATAGTAGTTATATTCTTGTATATAGGGGGCAGTATTATAGTAGTTATATTCTTGTATATAGGAGCAGTATTATAGTAGTTATATTCTTGTATATAGGAGCAGTATTATAGTAGTTATATTCTTGTATATAGGAGCAGTATTATAGTATTTATATTCTTGTGTATAGGGGCAGTATTATAGTAGTTATATTAATGTATATAGGGGCAGTATTATAGTATTTATATTCTTGTATATAAGGGGCAGTATTATGGTAATTATATTGTTGTATATAGAGGGGCAGTATTATAGTAGTTATATTCTTGTGTATAGGGGCAGTATTATAGTAATTATATTCTTGTATATAGAGGGGCAGTATTATAGTAGTTATATTCTTGTATATAGGGGGCAGTATTATAGTAGTTATATTCTTGTATATAGGAGCGGTATTATAGTAGTTATATTCTTGTATATAGGGGCAGTATTATAGTAGTTATATTCTTGTATATAGGAGCAGTATTATAGTAGTTATATTCTTGTATATAGGAGCAGTATTATAGTAGTTATATTCTTGTATATAGGGGCAGTATTATAGTTATATTCTTGTATATAGGGGCAGTATTATAGTAGTTATATTCTTGTATATAGGGGGCAGTATTATAGTAGTTATATTCTTGTATATAGGGGCAGTATTATAGTAGTTATATTCTTGTATATAGGAGCAGTATTATAGTAGTTATATTCTTGTATATAGGGGACAGTATTATAGTAGTTATATTCTTGTATATAGGGAGCAGTATTATAGTAGTTATATTCTTGTATATAGGGAGCAGTATTATAGTATGTATATTCTTGTATATAGGGGCAGTATTATAGTAGTTATATTCTTGTACATAGGAGGATGTATTATAGTAGTTATATTCTTGTATATAGGGGCAGTATTATAGTAGTTATATTCTTGTATATAGGGGGCAGTATTATACTAGTTATATTCTTGTACATAGGAGCAGTATTATAGTAGTTCTATTCTTGTATATAGGGGGCAGTATTATAGTAGTTATATTCTTGTATATAGCAGGCAGTTTTATAGTAGTTATATTCTTGTATATAGGAGCAGTATTATAGTAGTTATATTCTTGTATATAGGGGGAAGTATTATAGTAGTTATATTCTTGTATATAGGGGCAGTATTATAGTAGTTATATTCTTGTATATAGGAGGCAGTATTATAGTAGTTATATTCTTGTATATAGGGGCAGTATTATAGTAGTTATATTCTTGTATATAGGGGCGGTATTCTAGTAGTTATATTCTTGTATATAGGGGGCAGTATTATAGTAGTTATATTCTTGTATATAGGGGGCAGTATTATAGTAGTTATATTCTTGTATATAGGGGGCAGTATTATAGTAGTTATATTCTTGTATATAGAGGGCAGTATTATAGTAGTTATATTCTTGTATATAGGGGGCAGTATTATAGTAGTTATATTCTTGTATATAGGAGCAGTATTATAGTAGTTATATTCTTGTATATAGGGAGCAGTAATATAGTAGTTATATTCTTGTATAAAATGGAAACCTAGCGAACCTGAACAGCGGCAAACGGAATCAATGGTAATTCAATCGATGCTTTCCATTTGCATTTCCGGTCACCTTCGACAGAAGAGACCTAAACGGGTGACATCGGTAATGTGAACGTAACACCCATTTTTTCAGACCCTGAGGCTAACACTATGTACTGCAGTGGGGGACGTTACCCAACATCTGTTACCCATGTAGGAAATCCAGGTAACTAAGACACAGCGGTAGAGAATATTAAGAACTTGACACGAGAGGAAGAGTTAGGAACATTTATAAACAGATGATTTCTGGATTTCAGAAGGAAATTCTCTTTATTACGTTACATTATTTATAATATTAGGGTCGCTCACTCCTGATTCTCCGGGATTCGGCTTTCTCCAATAGTCCACTGTAGATCTCCGCCTAAACTACGTTGTCTCTCGTCTGCTACCCCCATACATACCATAGAACTAAAATGATCTTTACATTAGACACCAATGTATCAAGGCACAAGTTTTCTATATATACAATATTATTTAGATCTAAAGAGCTGGGGTCATGCCAGGGCCCGTCCGAGGGCCAGTATACACTTGGAGCCGGCCACGAGGGAAGGGATTAAGGTTAGGCAATCCCCAGCTTCTTCTACCATCTACATTTGTGGTTACACAGCAGTATGGGAAGTGATGAAAGACTGAGTAGAGCCTTGTGCTTGTTCATTCCACCTGTTTCTGCCCCCTTTTTGGATAAATGGGCATTGTGACCCCCTGGGCCGGTTATCCCTTTGTTGTTTGCATATGCCTATGAAGCTTGGAAGCCCTGCAAAAGTTTACCCCCTCCCCAAGGGTAAAGGGCATGAGATGGGCCATCCTTCCCCAAGGGTCCCATAGCACCCCTAGAGGTTGTCTCTATGCAACATGCACCCTTTGAATCCAATGCAATTTTCTGTGTGCAACCGACATGTGTCACCTCTATCAGCCTAAGAAATAACATAACATCCACTTATAGAATATTATTGAACAGAAAATTGTATTTAATGCATAAAGTCACATGGAGGCAGCAATTAAATACTGTTCAGGCTTTGTAGCTACACACGGGGGGCTTCTCCCATTCCCCAGCTCCATTTTGGAAGGTCTCCTTCATTATGTAGATGGTGGAACAGGTGGTCTTAAATCTGCAGCCACGTTTAGGAGAAAGAGTCTGAACATAGTAGCAAAAATTATGGAAAAAATAGATATTGCTCAGCTAGGACGCCCCGGCAGATAAAGGTAAGTAACAGTGCAAGAATGCACTAAGATCCCTCGCACAGGTTGGCCTGAGCTACTTGTTACCAGAGACTGTGGCCGCTGTTGGCGAGACGGCATCCGTATTCCATAATTAACAGTCCACCCATCATGGTCTATAGGAAGTAGAGACATTTTGTGTCCTTTTCTTATATTTACACAATGTCACACATCAGCTCTATCGGAACATTGCTCTATGTAGGGTTTCAGGAGTATAGACAGGTCAGTCTCAGTGAAAATATTTTTTTTCCCAGAATACAAAATGGCTGCCTGCGCCAGAAAGGGGCACCAAATCGAAAGTTATACCTCATCTCCAAATGCTGTGCACTTAAATGTAACCTATTGTTCCCTGTTATCAGCCATTTCAAGGCTGACCGTAGTGCGCTTTGATCGATGATTGACAAAGTTCAAAAAGATCTCCACTCCCATCATCATTACTTTACGACTCTGATAATATCATACATATATTTTTATATATATATATATAACGTGTTTTTGGAAGTCCGCTTTACAGTTAGTGCCCCTTTAACTGTGCTTCATGATGTCACTAAGCTGATGGTGACATCAGCCCACAAAATGGCAGCCCCCATCCAAGTAGACACTGGATAAAAAAAAGGCACAAGATGTGCAAATGGACATCGAAGGGGTATTCTGATAACATAATACAATGACCTGTCAATCAGACAGGTCATACTGGATAGGGCAGGGACCCCCACCATTCTCAAGATGACTGCCCATTTGTTGGGTCTACAATTCCCACTGATTTCAATGAAGAAGTGTCTGTCCATGCGTGGTCATCACCACCACCAAAATATCCCTTTCAATATTATTAGAATACCCCTTTAAACGGTTTGCTGCTTTGGTCACTTATGGGAAGATCCACATTCGATGATGGTTTTCGGACATGTTTCTTGCTACAATGTAACGTGCCCCGAGATTGTCTGGCAATAAAGGATCGTTTTTATAGTTTTTTTTTTTTTTTTATCAAATAAGTGCAGAACAGGGTAAATTATTCATGACGTCTGAGAGATGTCGCTTTATAGCTGCATTATGTCGTTACAGGCGGCGCGGCCCCGGAGGATCATGGGAAGGTAAAGTAAAGCTTCAGTGCAGTGGGGTAGATTAAGCTCGGTGTCTTATTGTGCGTCTGCCATTGTTTAGAACGCTCCGAGGCTCTGACATTTGTATTTGTTCATGCAGCGTGATCTCGCCGGAGACGTTAATATTAATTTGTCTCTTTCCCCTCAGATCTTAACGTTTTTTTTTCCTCTTTTTACTTGGAGCTGCTCCAGTTTTTCGCATGTATGATAATTTTGACTACTCAAGTCGCTATCCAAATAATTGCCTGTCTAGAGCTTCAAAAGAAAAAGAAGAAAAAAAATAATTATCCAGGTCGTTGTCAAATTTATCTCACGGAACAGCAGAAACGAGCTGCCAGTGGTACAGATGCAATCAAAACAATTTTCGGAGATGTTAGAACGCGCCGTTCCCCTATACATGGAGGAGGAAGACATTTGGTAGATGGAGCCAATATTCACCTGAGGTGTGGGAACATATCGGAGAAACGGGACTCACGTTTAATGCATGAGACCCGTTGCTGCTACCTGATCAGCGTGACAATACTAAAGATAAAGCCCTTGTCGGTGGACCACACCAGACGGGATCTACCAATAATCTTGCCTGACTGTATCCTGCCGAGAGAAACCGGGATCGAATGGTTTGGATTTGTACATATTCGATCCTTAATTTCTCATGTGGTAAGCAGCACTAGAGTCTCTGGTGGCTGCTTATCTCCCTCAATAAAAATAACATGCATGTTTACGGGTAGTTCAGAAAGATGCCCAGTTGTTTGCCAGTATCTGTAGACCATCTCTGGAGACTCGATCATTGGACCGTGTAAAGACGGCCATCGATCTGCCGACAAACGAGCAATCGCTCATTTTTCAGCTGATCGCATCTTTTATATGAGCATAAAAATCATCTGTAAATAAAAATTGATTTAAACCCCCCCCCCCCCCAAATAAAATCATCTGTCGGCAGCACATCTCCCCGTGTAAACAGGGATGTGCCCAAACGATCGCTCTGTCACATACACTACTGATCATTACTCCACGTATACGAGCGCCGATCAACCTGCGTTACCAGCAGAAAATTTGCCTTTGTAAAAGATCCCCAAGACTATACTTATGGGTGCCATTGCTCCTTTTAAGTAGTTTACCAAGAAGTGCCAGCGTGCCACCTTCTATAGGAAGGTCACCTGTCCGTAAGTGCTCTTAGATGACCAGAAGTAACAAGAAGACTCCAAATGAGTCGAAGTGGCGGAGTCCAAGTGGTCTTTCAAGTGCTTTGAATGGTGTCATGTAATAGGTGGGCCGCACTATATGCACCTGCAGACAAATCGCCATAATGCAGACACCAGTGTAATTTAATGTGATTGGTTTCTAAATGAAAATATAAAAAAAAATTAGCTCCACCCACAAAATGGCTTCCTCCATTGTTTGAAGTAGACAGGTGCGTTTTGTAGAAGAGGATACCTTTTGAGAGCTTGGGTCGCAAATATCCTCACTCTGTAGCCGCGGGTTGAAGCCAATCTTCTATACCAACCACACGATCTACACCCTGGTCTGGTTTAAGTGCCTTATTGCTTTTGGAAGATAACGTAGAAGAAAAACAACAACAATATTAAACAATACAAATAGGAGGAGAGAAAACATCTAAAAAAATATACCTCTGCACTCTATAAAAATATAAGGGACATTTGCTGGTAACAAGATGCCACAGACCAACCCATGAAACATATTTAGTCTTTTTTTTTTTTTTCCCCCTAACCAACGTCTTGTAGAACCGTCTGGGTGGGTATCACGGCCTTCAGACCTCCAGCACGATATTTAGGTGAGAATCGCTGGGGGATGACATAGTTTCCTGCGGTTCGGAGGGGCTAGCAGAATCCCACGAGCTGCTGGGTGTGTCCAGGGTATTGCCCGTTGAACCTGTGCTCGTGGCGCTTCCTGTTCGAGAGCGGTATGGAGGAAGTTCTGTCTGGCTGGAAGTTTCCACGTCTGAAGAATACGGTGGCGGCGGCAAGGAGAACCAAGCTGGACGTGAGCTGTAAGAGGAAGACACATTTACTCCACTGTTGTATAATGTAAATTTCTCTATAAATTATATGAATACTTGAAGTTCACAAAGATCTCTGGGACTGTGTAACGTATAACGCTGTCGGCCACGCACTCTTGGAAAACAAAGTGAACCCTACTATTAGATGTATATTCATATAGATCAGTGGTCTCCAACCTGTGGTTCTCCAGCTGATGCAAAACTACAACTTGGCTGTCAGGGCATGCTGGGAGTTGTAGTTTTGGAACAGGTGAGGAGCTACAGGTTGGAGACCATTTATACAGATACAGTATATGCAGCCATACAAATACTTGTATATACATTATCTTCTTTTATGGATCACACTTGGCCAAAGAAGCAGTGGGCATAGAAGTAAGGCCACTTGGCTAGGCTCCGATTTACACTAACGGAGCCTGTAGGCACTACCTGTGGATCTCAATCCTATGCAACACTCTAGATAGGCAACTTTGTAGTCATGTGCTATTCCCCATGTTGGAATGACCACAATCAATACATTTGAATGCTTCTGGATAGATGGGTCAGCGCACCATGGCGTCAGAGTTCACCAAGCAGGCAGGTACAATGTTGTCCCAGCTCTGGACTGAGAGAGAAAACTATCACTCAACACAATTCATAAAAAAGGGACATAGGAAGTGTCTGTGGTGACTGGAAAGTGCTCCTCTACTCAACCCGAACTCTGAGCTTGGCTTTGGTTGGGAATAGAGGAATGGCAGTACCAGGGGCGGACATAGACAGAGGAAGGATTCTGTGCAAGAAAAGTATGTGGGCACCATGCTTTCTCACCAATTGATTTGTGAAGAGCAACTACCAGAGCGGTACTAGTTTTTTAAGTGGTTTAGCTTCTGCAGCTTCTATGTATTACAATACATAGAAGCTGCAGAATCCCATTTACAGCCAAATCCGTCAGAGAGCCGGTCTGCAGAGGCTCCTGTCATCACCTAAGCTTCATACTGATCAAAAGCAAAGCTAATCAATCAATCAATCAGTATTAGCCCTAATGCACATGACCATTTGATTTTGAGTCCCGTCAGTGATCCGTGGACATGTTTTATCTTTCCATGGACTGGAGAGTCGGGTCTGTTGTCACGGACCCGATTTACCCACTAAAGTGAATGGGTCTGGGAAAACTATTGGATGCCACTCGGGCTGTTTTTCACGGCATCCAAGTGGCACTCGGTCGTGTGGAACTTGGCTTAGACTTCGATGATGACAGGAGAACCCAAGAGTCGCTGCAGACTGTGCCAACAGAACAGCTCTCTGATGGATTTGGCTGAGAATGGGATTCTGCAGCTTCTATGTACATTGAAACATAGAAGCTAAAACGGTACAACATTTCAAATAAAAGCTAATTACAAAAGTGTTTTTTTATCGTAAAATACAAACATTTAATGAAAAAAACAAAACAATAAAAAGGTGTCTTTAAAAAGGATGAATTTCATTCTGCCGCAGTTGTCACTAGAAGGATATCACTGCATGTGGATTTATATGGATTTTAATGGGAGCTTTATAAGTTCAAATGCGATGAGATCCCCCTAGTGGTGACTGCAGTAAGCCAGGTTTTTATTATTTATCTCGGAGTTTTGATTCAGGAAAACAAAGCTCTCACCTCTATAAAGTTAGATTATGGAATTGAGCAGCTCAGAATTTGAGATCAATTTAAGAAAAAAAAATGAAAAGATAGCTGGTGGTGCCCCTCCCCCCCCTGTTTTCAGGGTCCCTGGACCGTACAAACAAACAAATAGAAGAGACACTCACTTGTCGTCCAGCACTGCTTCATTATAAGATGGCGGAGACTCAATGTTAACCGGCGGCTGATAGCTCTCACTAGACACGTAATGGACCCCGCTGTTGACATTGTAGGTGACTCTGCAGTTGTGTGGGTGATCCAGGACCACCAGCCTGGAAAGAAGCAGTGGATGTTGCAGCCGATGTACAGGAAGACTCATAAGGCTGGTGCGTTTCCTCTGGTGGTGCAGGACGAGAGCCAGCAATGCCACCACCAACACAAAGATGACTGAGCTCCCGATGATGGTGTATGTAATACTGGGGTAATAGAGCAGCTGGATTTCTGAAGATACGTACTCCTGCTCGCTGGCGCCCTCTGTGGAGAAAACAGAAAAAGGTTCAAAAAGAGAGATGACATAGCGGGTAAGATGCTCTATTTCAGATGCAGCCTTCCACTTGAGGCTACTAGGACATTTTGGGACTTGTAGTACATATGCATTATACGCCACCCTTCGCACTGTATGGGGACCCACTGCACCTCATTATGCCTCCGAGATCATACAGAATAAAACAGAAAATAAATAGCGACTGCTCTCCAATGGAGGCCGCATTACAGAAGCATGATGGCCGGTAATCCGGTGCCGTATAGTGGCGCCATACGATGGCCTACAACTTCGTATTATGTTGAGGGGTTCCGTGCACACCGCTCTGCGGTGTACATGAAGCCTTAGAGTATTTCATGGACTAATGAGAACATTGTATCACTCTGAAATAAAGTGACAAACTGTTCATTCTTCCTCTATGGAAGACATAATGTAACTTAAAATGCTGCTCTGAAGTTTCCTCTGTAGAGTAGGAGCCATCTGCTTGCTGACATTTTGCAGTAATTCTGAATGTCTGATTTGTAGTCCCAAATTTGCAAAGCAATAAAACATAAATTAAAGTGAAGATGTTCATGTCCCGTTGCGCCAGATACGATGTTACGTGGGTGAGCGCTCCGACAGCCTGACGTGGTGGACAATGAAATGCAGCTTCATAAGGATCGGTTAAATTTACTGGGGAAAATAATGGAGCCGGAAAACAAAATGCAACCACATCTTCTTTTTATTGGATATTAAAGTAACACTGCTGGCAAAATGGATACACTGTGTAATGCAGAGGGTGGAGCATGACACAGGTTTTCCCATCTCTGACATATCCACAAGATATTCCACAAATGTCCGATAGATGCGGGTCAACTTCTGGGACCCCCACCTCTCAC
Source organism: Rhinoderma darwinii (assembly GCF_050947455.1). NCBI lineage: Eukaryota > Metazoa > Chordata > Amphibia > Anura > Rhinodermatidae > Rhinoderma > Rhinoderma darwinii. The sequence continues at coordinate 65,454,801 of NC_134695.1, read as the reverse complement.
CAGAACACGCCCCCCTGACCCCTGTTCTATCTTCTGCTGTTGATGGGCTCTGGCCACTGAGTTACGAGAAATGCTGTTTCCATAGCTTCCGAGTTCCAGAAACAGCGTAGCTTACTATGTAACGCGGTTTCCGTAACACCCATTTACTACTATAGGAGTTGCAGAAACAGCGTAGCTCGGCTGTTTCCATAGCCCTGGCTACCGCGTAACTCAGTGGTCGGAGCCCAGCCCTGCCGGACTGAGACAAAAAAGCAGGCCTACAAATACTAGGGTGACCCTAGCAGTTGGCAGATATGTATTAGATATAGAAAGAACCAAATGTGCCTGAGGCACACTGAAAATCGATTTCCCAACTGCTAATCAGTGTAATTAAAATATAACTTTTAATATTTTTGCCATTAAAGATGTCCAAGGGGACATAACATTCAGCACGAACAGTTAAAATTAGTAGCCAGTATTGCTCTAGCACACGCTTGTTTCCACTCGATCTGCATGTATTGCCAGACGGAGTGTAAGGTACTCAGATTGCAGAGTATCAGGTCGGCAGCTGCAGACTGCCGAGCTTTAGTGGATAGGATATGGTATGGTATGCGTGCTTAGGATTACCACGCAAGCTAGGCTCTTTAAAATTGTAAATTTAGCCCCCCCGACATGTTTCGCTGTCAACACAGCGTCCTCAGGGGATCAAAACGGGGCTAGTGAGCGCGCGTATGAATTGTCAAACCCTTTAAACATTTCGATTTGCATCACACAAGATTCACCTGTGTGAGAACCAATAGGAGCTCTGTACAGAGGACGAGCCTCCATAGTAGAAGATTGGCGTTTACGCCAGCCAATGTGGAAGCCATATATATGGCCAGTTACGATGCGCCGAGTGCGCATGGGCACTAGAATCACAACTGGACTTAGAAATTTTTCTGAGTTAACCATTGTAAACGGCGCCTGCGCACACGAGTCCTGCAGGGTCTTAGCCGATATCAACATTATCAGTGATAGATGCGCATGTCTAGGCTCTTCGAAAAAGAGCAAGCTCTCAGAATAGTAGCACTAGATGAGTCCCCGTAATAGAGACTTGACAGAAGTCATAATAGAAAACGTATAGATGGCCAATTTAACGCATTGGCACTATGGTCACGGTCAGACTTAGTCAGCTCTCCACATATATGTACATATTAGAGATCTGACTGGCTCGACAGCGCATGCGTATATCGGACCTGGACTTAGCCGGTTTTGGCATCTATGAAGATTTACAAGTGCATGTCTAGTCTCTAGTTAGATTCGGGAGAAATCAATAGGGCGCGCGTGCGCACCAGGGTCCAAAAGGGACTTAGACGATGTTTTGGATAGTGGTCTGAGTATGTTAGGGACGCAGAGGTCCCACAATTCACAGTTAGACTCAAGTTAAAGGTTCCGGACGTAAGAATTTAGTGCGCATGTCTGGGCACTCAGAGGATACAGCAGCAGGGATCGTTCCCATCAAAAGGTGAGTATTACAGTATATATATATGTTGTCCACACTGCAAGTTTAGCCTATAGGTTAGGTCATTATCCACAAAGGGCATGGCTCAACTACAATCTCTTGGTTCGAGTAGAGGGAGAATAAGGGGGAGGACAATTCGTCCAAATGGACATACATGACAATTGAATTATCAGTATAAAGATATATTGTCTCTTTTTCAATAGAGGTACGATTGGTCATAGTGACCAGGTGACAGCTGTCAGTGTGTATATATACATCAGGTGTGGCATTCTAAGTTGGGGCAATTATAGAAAGGCTACGAAGGTGAATCCCTAATTTAGTCCAATTGGGCTTAAGGATCTAAGCCTATGAATCCATTTGGCTTCTTCTTGCAGTAACTTTTTATCAAGATTGCCTGCTCTGGGGCCCAGCTTGACTTGGGTGATGCCCCAAAATTTAAGAGCATTGATGTCTCCTTGATGGTAAGATCTAATGTGTTTAGAAAGAGGTGTGTCTTCTTTCATATTAATCGTACTTTTATGCTTCGAAATCCTTCTACGGAGTTGTTGAATGGTCTTGCCCACGTATAGTTTTGGGCAAGGGCACTGTGCAGCATAGACAATACCACTACTTTGACAATTGATGAATTGTTTAATGGTAAAAATCTTACCATCGACTGGGTTGGAGAAGGTTTTGGTCGTCGGCATCAAGGGGCAAAAGGAGCATCTGCCACAGGGAAATGATCCCTGTATTGGGGGCGGAAGCCAAGTTTTTTGTAAAGTTAGTGGTCTCGAATAGTGGCTATGTGTCAAGTATTCACGGAGGTTCTTACCTCTCCGATATGTGACATTGGGAATGTTGGAGATTGTGTCACAGAGGTCAGTGTCTGTTAGTAGAATAGACCAGTGTCTCTTTAAGATGTTTTTAATTTGATATGAGCAATTGTCAAAATTCCCTATACATCTGATAAGGGGAGATTGTTTGCTACCATCAAGAGCATGTTTTTCATTCTCCTTTTTACCATGCAGTAGATCATCCCTAGATGTTGCCCTCGCCCTTGCATAGGCTCTATGCAGAGTTTTCTTTGGGTATCCACGTGCAAGGAATTTATTATATAGAGTATCACATTCCATTTGAAAGGTGGTTTCTTCAGAGCAGTTTCTTTTTGCTCTTAAGTACTGTCCAATTGGGATACCTTTTTTGAGAGCCGGCGGATGATAACTTCCCCAATGCAGGAAACTATTTGTTGCAGTCTCCTTTCTATAGATATTAGTTTGGACAGCCCCACCAGGGTCCAGGGAAATTTTTAGATCCAAAAAATTAATTTCATTTGTGTGTATAGTGTAGGTGAATTTCATCCCAATATGATTATTATTGATGACATCCATGAAATCAGAGAAGAGAGCAGTGTCTCCCTCCCAGAAGACAAGTATGTCATCTATGTATCTACCCCAGAAAGAGATGTGACAAGTGAAGGGGAGTAAATCCTCGTTAAAAATTAAAGTGTCCTCCCACCATCCTAAAAATAAGTTGGTGGGACCGCAGAGATTTCGATACAGGTCAGATATACACATATCGTAGCCGTGCCCCCTCCACCCCCTTTCAAAATCGTGACAACAGATCTGTAGACATCTCTGAGTCAGACGTATCTGGTACAGAAGATTCTAGATTTCTGTCTGACGACAATAGATTAGGAGCCAAACGAAAAATAAAAAATAGAAAATATAACCCGTCAAAAAGAACACCTACTGGCCCTAAGGGCATACCATCAATATGGACAGCTCACAACGGGCAACGTACCGCCACTTCGGCTATCTCAGCTATCTCTACACATGCTACCTCCTCAATCTCCTCAGCGCCCCATATACCCACAACGGTGACACCCAGTACCCCATTCTCCGTGGGGAAATATGCGGATGGCCCTATGAGGAATGCTGTGAACTTGGGAAATGCGGGCCCCTCAGCCTCAGCACCCACAAACACTTTCTCTGCGATTCCTTTTTTAGGTCTGCACAACACACCATGGAGCCAGACCAAATGACACATAGTGTAAATCGCCTGTCAGATGATATGCAAGTAGTAAATCTTTCACAATTTGAACTTAGCCCACAGCAAAAATCGCTTTTATGTAAAGGCCTATCATATACTCCCACTCCGAATTTTGATGAATTCACTTGGACTAAAGATGTCAATCTATTTGCAAGAAAGCTTGCCTTACATAAATATTTCAAGAATAAATCTGATGATAATACTGCATTTAATCACACTGAACTGACTACTTTACATGCACTAGAAGAGCTAGCAAATGAAAATGAATACCCAGCTGATATGGCTACTGGCCCTTTCTCCTCATTACGACCGAAGTCACGATTAACACCTCCAATATCGCAATATCCACATATCGATATATTTGTTAAAATGGTCAGTGCGGATCTAAAGAAACTTCAATTGCATAAACAAAAACCTCGAAGTAACCTTAGTAAATCAGAGAAAACAGCATTAGATGAACTCAGCAAAAATGAAGAAATTATATTTAAACCCTCTGACAAAGGGGGCAATATTGTTATTCTTAATCCTAAAGACTATGTCTCGATGGTCCAGAGACTCCTCAATGATACATCTACATATAAGGTACTAGATGGAAATCCGACGGAACGATATCTATCTGAATTACATACCTTACTGATTAATGCAAGGTCCAATGGACTAATATCATCTGAAGAATTTAAATCTGTATATAACTCCACACCTACTCTGGCGACTTTCTACGCCCTGCCCAAAATACACAAAAACGTTACACCAATACCTGGTAGACCAATTGTCTCCGGTAATGACAACTTAACGCAAGGTATAAGTACATATGTAAACGAAATCCTGTCACCCTTTGTTGCAGCCCTACCCTCTTTTCTACGAGATACCAAGGACACCCTCACCAGGATCCAGGGGATTAATGTATCTTCCACCACGCTAATAGCTACTATTGATGTCGAGTCACTGTACACTAATATCAACCATGATCTGGGCCTTAGTGCTGTACGACACTTTTTGAGCACTAAGGGGACTCAGTTTCAGGCACACAATAATTTCACTATATCCCTATTACAATTCCTACTCACACACAATTATTTTCTTTTCGATAACAAATTCTATCACCAACTCAAAGGCACGGCCATGGGCACTGTTTGTGCACCCACTTATGCCAACTTATTTTTAGGATGGTGGGAGGACACTTTAATTTTTAACGAGGATTTACTCCCCTTCACTTGTCACATCTCTTTCTGGGGTAGATACATAGATGACATACTTGTCTTCTGGGAGGGAGACACTGCTCTCTTCTCTGATTTCATGGATGTCATCAATAATAATCATATTGGGATGAAATTCACCTACACTATACACACAAATGAAATTAATTTTTTGGATCTAAAAATTTCCCTGGACCCTGGTGGGGCTGTCCAAACTAATATCTATAGAAAGGAGACTGCAACAAATAGTTTCCTGCATTGGGGAAGTTATCATCCGCCGGCTCTCAAAAAAGGTATCCCAATTGGACAGTACTTAAGAGCAAAAAGAAACTGCTCTGAAGAAACCACCTTTCAAATGGAATGTGATACTCTATATAATAAATTCCTTGCACGTGGATACCCAAAGAAAACTCTGCATAGAGCCTATGCAAGGGCGAGGGCAACATCTAGGGATGATCTACTGCATGGTAAAAAGGAGAATGAAAAACATGCTCTTGATGGTAGCAAACAATCTCCCCTTATCAGATGTATAGGGAATTTTGACAATTGCTCATATCAAATTAAAAACATCTTAAAGAGACACTGGTCTATTCTACTAACAGACACTGACCTCTGTGACACAATCTCCAACATTCCCAATGTCACATATCGGAGAGGTAAGAACCTCCGTGAATACTTGACACATAGCCAGTATTCGAGACCACTAACTTTACAAAAAACTTGGCTTCCGCCCCCAATACAGGGATCATTTCCCTGTGGCAGATGCTCCTTTTGCCCCTTGATGCCGACGACCAAAACCTTCTCCAACCCAGTCGATGGTAAGATTTTTACCATTAAACAATTCATCAATTGTCAAAGTAGTGGTATTGTCTATGCTGCACAGTGCCCTTGCCCAAAACTATACGTGGGCAAGACCATTCAACAACTCCGTAGAAGGATTTCGAAGCATAAAAGTACGATTAATATGAAAGAAGACACACCTCTTTCTAAACACATTAGATCTTACCATCAAGGAGACATCAATGCTCTTAAATTTTGGGGCATCACCCAAGTCAAGCTGGGCCCCAGAGCAGGCAATCTTGATAAAAAGTTACTGCAAGAAGAAGCCAAATGGATTCATAGGCTTAGATCCTTAAGCCCAAATGGGCTAAATGAGGGATTCACCTTCGTAGCCTTTCTATAATTGCCCCAACTTAGAATGCCACACCTGATGTATATATACACACTGACAGCTGTCACCTGGTCACTATGACCAATCGTACCTCTATTGAAAAAGAGACAATATATCTTTATACTGATAATTCAATTGTCATGTATGTCCATTTGGACGAATTGTCCTCCCCCTTATTCTCCCTCTACTCGAACCAAGAGATTGTAGTTGAGCCATGCCCTTTGTGGATAATGACCTAACCTATAGGCTAAACTTGCAGTGTGGACAACATATATATATACTGTAATACTCACCTTTTGATGGGAACGATCCCTGCTGCTGTATCCTCTGAGTGCCCAGACATGCGCACTAAATTCTTACGTCCGGAACCTTTAACTTGAGTCTAACTGTGAATTGTGGGACCTCTGCGTCCCTAACATACTCAGACCACTATCCAAAACATCGTCTAAGTCCCTTTTGGACCCTGGTGCGCACGCGCGCCCTATTGATTTCTCCCGAATCTAACTAGAGACTAGACATGCACTTGTAAATCTTCATAGATGCCAAAACCGGCTAAGTCCAGGTCCGATATACGCATGCGCTGTCGAGCCAGTCAGATCTCTAATATGTACATATATGTGGAGAGCTGACTAAGTCTGACCGTGACCATAGTGCCAATGCGTTAAATTGGCCATCTATACGTTTTCTATTATGACTTCTGTCAAGTCTCTATTACGGGGACTCATCTAGTGCTACTATTCTGAGAGCTTGCTCTTTTTCGAAGAGCCTAGACATGCGCATCTATCACTGATAATGTTGATATCGGCTAAGACCCTGCAGGACTCGTGTGCGCAGGCGCCGTTTACAATGGTTAACTCAGAAAAATTTCTAAGTCCAGTTGTGATTCTAGTGCCCATGCGCACTCGGCGCATCGTAACTGGTCATATATATGGCTTCCACATTGGCTGGCGTAAACGCCAATCTTCTACTATGGAGGCTCGTCCTCTGTACAGAGCTCCTATTGGTTCTCACACAGGTGAATCTTGTGTGATGCAAATCGAAATGTTTAAAGGGTTTGACAATTCATACGTGCGCTCACTAGCCCCGTTTTGATCCCCTGAGGACGCTGTGTTGACAGCGAAACATGTCGGGGGGGCTAAATTTACAATTTTAAAGAGCCTAGCTTGCGTGGTAATCCTAAGCACGCATACCATACCATATCCTATCCACTAAAGCTCGGCAGTCTGCAGCTGCCGACCTGATACTCTGCAATCTGAGTACCTTACACTCCGTCTGGCAATACATGCAGATCGAGTGGAAACAAGCGTGTGCTAGAGCAATACTGGCTACTAATTTTAACTGTTCGTGCTGAATGTTATGTCCCCTTGGACATCTTTAATGGCAAAAATATTAAAAGTTATATTTTAATTACACTGATTAGCAGTTGGGAAATCGATTTTCAAAAAAGCAGGCCTGGCACATAAGCACCCTGTCTAAAACCGGCCCTGGCCCTAAGCCGCCCAGGTCACAGGCACACCGCGCACGTCGGTCCAAAGTGATTTCTGTTGAATGTCAGATTACCGCACTTTTTATGAGGTAAAAATGTGTTTTCCGGTGGAGCAGCGAGCTCACAGGTTATGTGCTCAACATTCAGCTTTTCCCCTTCCCCATAGAGCAACAACTACAGGGTAATGGAACGTGATACTAGATTGAGTGATACTTGATTGAGTGATAAGAATATTGCTGAAATCTGCAATAATGCTCGGTAAAAGAAAACTGGTTCAGCCATCTAAGTAACTTTCTTATGCAGCAACCTCCTCACTACACTGCCTCCACCCAGGTAGGTATCCTCTCAGACAAGGCCACCCTTCAGGATTTCAACCAGGGTCTACACAGAAGACAGTGTTTAAGCACCAGACCACCAGCTCAGGCTGATCTCTGAGCTTTCTTATTGTGACCATAAGACCAAATGTTAATGTCACTTCCAGCAGGAATAAGAACATGTCATCTTTGGAAGAATTTGTTGCCAACGGTTAAAAGAAGAGGTGGTGCACTGGTAAAGATCTCTACTAACAAATTTAATGTGTGAGGACCATGTGGGTTCTATCCCCAGGCTCTCCAGCCTTAAAAGCCGTTAACCCTCCCACGCCATCTGCTGTCATGTCATCGAATGTTTTTCTTTTTGAAGGTCCGATTACCCGTTTTTAAAAGAGGTGAAAAATGCATCCATGTAAAGCTGCTGTGCAGCTGGCTCACAACTTGTGTGATCTGAGTTGAGCACAGGAATCACTTCTGTACAATGTGGGTTCTAGTCCTCCTGGCGACCTTAGGCAGCTCCCCTTTTCCCAAAGTGCCACGAATGGAGTGATTGATTCTGATACCTGTTTGAGTGATGAGTATATTGCTGAAATCTGTAATAATCTACTATATAAATACAGCTGTCTCAAAAGAGACAGCTGCAAAAGTAACTTTCTTTTCATAATTAACTTTCTTATGCAGCAACAATCTCACTGCGCTGCCTCCATACCACTATAAACACCACCCAGCAGAGCTCCCTTTTAGACAAGGACACACATCTGGACTTGAACCAGGGTCTGCACCAAAGACACTCACTGTTTAAGGTGCAGCTTAAAGAGGCTCTGTCACCAGATTTTGCAACCCCTATCTCCTATTGCAGCAGATCGGCGCTGCAATGGAGATAAGAGTAACGTTTTTTTTTTGTTTTTTTTTAAACGAGCATTTTTGGCCAAGTTATGACCATTTTTATATTTATGTAAATGAGGCTTTCTAAAGTACAACTGGGCGTGTTTAAAGTAAAATTACAACTAGGCGTGTATTGTGTTCGTTACATCGGGGCGTTTTTACTTCTTTTACTAGCTGGGCGTTGTGTATAGAAGTATCATCCACTTCTCTTCACAACGCCCAGCTTCTGGCAGTGCAAAGACACAGCGTGTTCTCGAGAGATTACGCTGTGACGTCACTCACTTCCTGCCCCAGGTCCTGCATCGTGTCGGACCAGCGAGGACGCATCGGCACCAGAGGCTACAGTTGATTCTGCAGCAGCATCAGCGTTTGCAGGTAAGTAGCTACATCGGGCGCACTGCAAAACACCATGTTCTGTCCTCAGTGCCTGAACCGCCGCTCATTAGTGCAGCGCCAGCCGCATCTCCTCATGCTGACCGCGCACGCACTTCCTGTCAGGAGCGTGGCAATGGCTGTATTACACAGCCACAGCCCCGCTCTATAACGGCGGAGATCAGAGAAACCTTTCATCTCCGCCGTTATTCCCGTGAATGCTGCGATCACAGCGGACGTCAGCATTCAGGGGAAAATGAGAAGGGGGGATGCCCCTTGGATCGCGTCACAGGGAATTCCTCTGACGCGATTGAGGGACATACCATATATGGGCAGACAGCCCAGGGTCCATTGAAGGACCTCAGGGCTGTCCTACCATATTTCCTGTTGTTAGGGCATACTTAGGTATGTCCTAACAACTGCCTGTGTACTATCAGTACACAGGCTAATGTACTGTAATATATTTATTTTTTTATTTATTTCAGTTACTTATATAGCGCCAACATATTACGCAGCGCTGTACAGTGTCCTCTTTTTACTGTCCCCATTGGGGCTCACAATCTAAATTCCCTATTTGTATGTTTTTGGGTTGTGGGAGGAAACCGGAGTACCCGGAGAAAAGCCACGAAAACATAGATACACAGGCTAATGTACTGTAATATAGATATATACCAGTACATTAAAGTTTAAAAAAATATAGTAAAAACAAAGCAATGTTAAATAAAAAGAAATACACATTGGTGCGGCCGTAATAACCTGCACAACAATTTTTTTGCGTCATTTATGATGTGTACGCTGTAAAAAAATAAAATAAAAACTGCTTTCTATCACTTATTGTGGGGCACGAGGTGCGATGATTAATTTAACCTCCATGTGCCTCACATTAATAGTAATTAACCCCATCATGTACCTCACACATTAACCAATTATGACTGAGAAACATGATGGGGTTAATTACTATTAATGTGAGGCACATGGAGGTTAAATTCATCATCGCACCTCGTGCCTCACATCAGAAAATGGAAGAACTTTTTTGTTTTTATTACTGTTGGCAAAGTATCGAATTGGTATCGAAATACTAAACAAAGTATCGGTATCGAAGTCCAAATTCTGGTATCATGACATCCCTACTCCCTTGGATGAAAAGCAACCCCACACATGAATGGTTTTTAGGGTGCTTTACTGTTGGCATGACGCAGAACTCATGGTAGCGCCCACCCTTTCTTCTCTGGACAATCATTCTTCCAAATGTCACAAACAGTCTGAAGGGGGCTTCATCAGAGAAAATAACTTTACCCCAGTCCTCTGCAGTCCAATCCCGGTACTTCCTGCAGAGGACTGTCCTCAATGATTTTCTTGGAGAGAAGTGGCTTCTTTGCTGCCCTCCTTAAAGGGAATGTGTTGCCAGAAAAACATGTTTGTGTTTTTTTTAATTAAACATTTAATGTGTAGGTGATTAAACATTGTTCAAATTTTTTTTATTTTTTTCACGAGTCAGGAAATATTATAAATTAGATTCTAATTTATAATAATTCCCATTGCTGGTCACTAGATGGAGCTATTCCCAAAATTGCAGCATTGCAAAATTGGGTAAAAAGCCCTCGCTCTAGTGAGCTCTCAGCATCCCCCCCTCCTTTATCCTGGCTAGTGCCGGGATAAACGAGGGGTTTGAACGGTCTAACCTCCTACACTGTGTGTCGCCATTTTTTGAGCTAACACACAGTGTAGTAGGTTTACATACAGTAGTAAACGTACACAAACACGAACATACATTGAAATCTCTTACCTGCTCCTGCCGCCGCGGCTCCCTCCGGCCCGTCCGCTCCCGCTGGTCCAAGTGCACAAGTCCGGAAGCCGCGACCGGAAGTAGTAATCTTACTGTCCGGCCGCGACTTCCGGTCCACAGGAAAATGGCGCCGGACGGCGCTAATTTCAAATTGGACTGTGTGGGAGCGGCGCATGCGCCGTTCCCACACAGACGGCGTACACAGAAGTGGATGGGACGGGAGCCGTTCACAGTCCCTATGGGACTGTGGCTGCCGTATTCCATGTCTGTATGTGTCGTTAATCGACACATACAGAAATGGAACAAAAAATGGCAGCCCCCATAGGGAAGAAAAAGTGTAAAAATAAGAAAAAGTAAAACACAAACACACAAATAAATATAAACGTTTTTAATAAAGCACTAACATCTTTAACATATGAAAAAAAAAATTGTGATGACACTGTTCCTTTAACACCAGGCCGGCCTCCACAAGCCTTCACCTCACTGTGCATGCAGATACACTGACACCTGCCTGCTGCCATTCCTGAGCACGCTCTGCACTGGTGTAGAACCGATCCCGTAGCTGAATCCTCTTTAGGAGAAGGTCCTGTCACTTGCTGGACTTTCTTGGCCGCCCAGAAGCATCTTTACAGCAATCGCACCTCTCTTCTTGAAGTTGATCCGATAAATGGTTAAAGGGGTTTTCCCAGCAGGGACATTTATGACATCTCGACATAATATGTCATAAATGTCAGATAGATGCGGGTCCCACATCTGGGACCCGCACCTATCTCTAGAACGGGGCCCCCTAAACTCCATTCTACCGCTCTGTGTTGCAAATCAATGAGGTGAATTCCGACCATAAAAAAGGTTATATGGTCTTGAGTTACAAAAACAGCGTATCTCGCTGAGCTACGCTGTTTCTGTAAGTCCCATACACAGATCGGAAGAACGGGGTTTAGGGTGCCCCGTTCTAGAGACAGGTGTGGGTCCCTGACAGGGCCGGACTGGGACATAAAATCAGCCCTGGCGTTGTTCACTATGTGCTGTCTTATACTGACATATTAACGATACTGAAGTGTTTAGACAGTGAATAGACATTCCTTCCAGCCGGGACGAGATGTCTATTCACAATCCCGACACTTCGGTAACGTTTGTTTGGTACTTACAGCAGAGCAAAGCGTAATCTCGCTGTAACCTGTCATTTACAGCGTGATCTTGCGAGTACCAAACAAACGTTAATGAAGTGCAGGGATTGTGAATAGACATCTCGTCCTGTCTGGAAGGAATGTCTATTCACTGTCTAAACACTTCAGTATCGTTAATATGTCAGTATAAGACAGCACATACTGATCTAGCAGTTTCACTATGCGCTGACTAAATTAATGGAGAGAAGTGTATGACGCCGATTGGTCAGCGTCATACACTCCTCTGTACAACGCCCACTTGGTCTAAAGTAAAAACACGCCCACTTGGGCATTAAGAAACTAATTAGCATAAATCTAAAATCGCTAATAACGTGGTAAAAATAGATTGTTTTTCTAAATAAAAAGCACTGCCGTCATCTACATTATAGCGCCAATCTCCTTATGTAGGAGACAGGGCACTTATAACGTGGTGACAGAGCCTCTTTAAGGAACAGCTAAGAGATTAGTCATGCACTGCCCCCTTCGGCCCTGAACTAGGTTTTGCCTTGAGTGTTTCTTTAACATTTATCAGCTCCGAATCTTGATTCTCAAAGTCTATTTATATGTTGTTGTGAATTACATATATACTAGTCGGCCTCCTTCACCCTACATGGTTTGTTTTTCATACAAAACTAAAGTGAACATGGAATGCATACTCAAGAATATATCCTATGGCTTAGTCTCCAGTCCATGACTTTCCAGCTGTTGTCAAACTACAACCTGCTTTGAGGGCATGCTGGGAGTTGTAGTTTGACAAAAGCTAGATAGCAATAGGTTGGAGACCTCTGTCTTAGTCAATGTCAAGTCACAGGTGGCATGAAAAATCCTGGCTGGGTAAGGATATTCATTGTAGGTATACAAGAGAAGATTAATTGGGCCTCAATTGGACATGTCTAATCCAGACACTACTGGCCACAGGAGAATTCCACCTACATGCGAAAAACTTTTGTTGGAGTTAAGACAATTTAGTTTGGTTATCTATGAATTTCTAGGCTACTAACTCTTAATACTGATTAACTGAAGAAAACAACAGACCTGTAAAATACATATGCTCTGCCCTCATCTGGTCAAAGCGCAGGACTATACTCTCTAATCCCCTGGAGCACAGCAGTTTAAAGAAGCTCCACCCCCGAGGAACTGTCCAGCAAAAATGAGCACAACGGTGGGGACAAACAATTGGTTATATCTTCTATAGTAATATAGGAAATTGCTTTCCACATTATTTGACATGTTTTTCTATATCAGTGATTCATTGCCTGGATTGAAATCTCTGTGTTTACATCTGAGCAGATCTTATGTGAAGTGAGAATCAATAAAACTATTTCCTTCCCAGTTGTATGTGCCAGCCTGAGAGGAAAACTGCTCAACCCCCTGCCAACATATGAACCGTCTTCCAAATATTTTTCACATATTAAAAAGGAGTTCCTAAATATGTTCTGTGCAAGTGAACCTACAATGTGTTTATTATATCGTTCATATATTGTATATAATGTAGGCAAGCTGTAATACCTCAGCAGATGTGGTACTACAAATCCCAGGACATCAGCGAGCCATAAACTGCACATATCTGATATTTAAAAGGAATCGGTCAACTTTTTAGATAGAGAATCTATTAGACACACTTTCTAAATCACACAAGCGGGTACCATTAAACCCACTGAATGGTGCCCAAGGTGCAAATTTAAAGAACACTTCGCCAGGAGCCACTCTTCCTGATTGGCCGAGAGGTCCCCTACGGTTGTCACTGTGACTCCTTTGAGCCCTAAAGTGCTGTATCCGCTACCAAAAGCTGCGCGGAGAAGCTTTGAATAGGCGCACCCTACTCCCCTTACTTGCAATCTGATTTGTTTATGGCAAAGCGGAGTGACAACCAACATGCCCACCAGTAGCTCCTATAAGGGTCGTCAGCCATCTTTAGCTCGCTCCTGAATGACTAATCTGGTTGGTTATGCAAAGATCCATCCCTCTAGTCCTATACCGCTGCATAAGCAGGCCAATTATCTGTTCAGCAGTCTTGGAAAGCTGGGTGACATCCTCTATGGAAGTGGTCATGGTCGTGGCCATATTGGCCATCACTCCGCTTTCTCAGAACCGGATAACACACGGAAACTAACAAACGCTTTATCTTTTATTTTAGCGAGAAATGGTCTTTAACAAGCGGCTGGTAATGTGCCCAGCAGACTAAAGAGATGCATGGCCCGATGTCCGAGAACGGTTCCCACATTACTTGGCGCAGCTCGGCACCAACAGAGAATGACTTTAATACTACAGTTTTCGAATTGAATAACAACATCAAATCTGCCAACGTCTCGGTGTCTGGGAGGGATAATGCTTTCTGGGGAAAGTGTAAACACAGATATAATGGAGGTGAACAGGCGGGCTGCTCCTCCTTTTCAGAAACAATGCGATACTCTGCCTGTGAAGCCCAGCAAGAGCTTGGAACGGCGCCGGTCCCTGGTCTCCTGCAGATCTCCAGCTCCAATAAAAGAGCAGTAAAGAGAATAAACACAATGGCAGAGGGGAGAGATAAAAATCACTGTGTAAAAAGAGATTTCAGGAGAATCCTGCTGTGGCCAGAGCTTTAACAGCGGAGCGAAGCTTCTACAACATACTGGGCTTAAAGGGACAGTAACCTTTAATTTATTGTCTTTATGCAGGCAAGTGAACACGTATAGAAACCATACACCTTATATGTCGACTAAACACTCATTAGGCCGACAGCTATTCCTCTCGACCTCCTCATACACATAGTGCATATGTACTCAATGTGGAGAGGAGAATACACTGTTGCCAGACGCCATTTGTGGCACCTTATTGCCCCTGAGAACAAAAGGACCGAGCAGTTTGAAATCCAACATGCTTGATCCCGCTTTCCCCCGATACCTGCCATCAAGGGAAGAGTCGAGACACTCTCATACACATTAGATGTTGGGCCAGTTAAACCAAAATTGTCGGGTTCCGTTGACATTTATCTAACAGCTCACATGTATATATAGACAGTACAGTAACGTCAGGGGCTTCTTCAGTCCCCAGGCAGGGCGTTACCAATGCTCTGGCCGGGTACGCCATAGTTAAAAGCCCCAGACATCACTGTCCATATATGGACAGTGACATCAGGGGCATCCCCAGGGACGGAATCTCTGGGCTGAGCGCTACCTGATGCTCTTCCCGGGGACTTCGACCCTGGGGAAGCTGCCTCCGGTATACATTTAACGTATACCTCTGACAGATGCTATATAGTCCCATGTTAAAAAACATACCGCACAGTATACTTTTTTTGCGTGATCTCTCGGGATGGGGCAGCGTAGTCAACTACGGTATTCCATTCTCCCAAAAAAAAGGTACCCTGATGTATACCAGCCTGACGAAGGCCAAAAGGACATTCTTTTGGCCTCCAATAGGCTAATGGAGCCCTTTGGACACGTTCAACGTGTGTGTCGGGAGATTTCCCAACATACACACCAAACGTAGGGCTGAAATGCAATGTGAATCGGGCCCAAGGCTAGCTTTGCATTACGTTTGGTAAACCAGTTCTCACACACTTTTATTTAGATCCAAGAATGGAATAGATCTATTAGGGTAAGTTTCCCCTCTTCATCGTTCCCCTCTTCCAGTACAAAACATTATTTGAACAGAGCCTTAGAGTTTATCCTGGGCCTTAAAGGGGTTGTCTGGGTAAGATGAATGGATGTCCATGTAGTACATGGATGGCTGATCTACTCTGCAGACTTCAATGTACTGGCTCAGAGGGTCCCGAATAGACGACTCCCCTGTATGACGTCCATATGCCCTAGTAGGGCATACGGAAAGTGATATTATACTTACCTTCCCACACACCAGTCTACACGGTCCACTGACATAATGACATGTTCTCCTCAGGGACATGTCACATGACTGCCGCGACAATGCCACTGGCCGCGGTATTTTTAAACAATTCACTGTTGCGATCACAATTTATTTTATTCACCAAAACCAGCAGTGTATCCAAAACATTATACGTCTCCTCTCTCTTGGTTTGGTTGAAAAAACAGCAGTCAAAAATGTTACCCAATTTGCTATGTGTGATTATGGCTTTACAAAGACCATTGGGACATTAGTTACTTTTGCAGAGTAGTCATGAGGATTAATATAATTTGATTATTTTAGTGCTGGAAACCTAATGGATAAATGAGGTAAATAGCAGGAGAAACAATTATTAGCTGCCGGTATATGAGATGATGTGAGCTTTTCGATCTATCTCCATTATTACTAATCACATACAAAGCTGCATTATAAATCCTGTTCAATTCTCTTAGCTGCTAATGAAATACAAAACCATTAACATTAGCAGTCTAATAAATAAATTCCACAATTTATGCAGGACGGTTTCCAATAAAATATTTTTTTAATATATATAGGCATTAATTATTTAAATATTAAATAACATTTTAATTTGCCCATTTGCTGTACCAAGATAAACGAAAGCAGTGCCCCTAGTGTTTATTTACCACTGACAGCGCCACACACTATTGGGGTCGTCTAGTTTAGAAAACTCTTCTTCATAAACCCTATTAGGGAATTCTGAATAACGGGGGTTCCTCTATTCAGGATCCTCATCTCTTGGCCAGTCTAGAGTGGTTACATAGAGCGTCTCTCGCTCTGGAGGACCTGACCTGTCCTGCATTACACAGCCAACACCTTGATATGAATGGACACTGTGTAATGCTTCATTTCCCCTGTGGCGGCGCTGCAGGGAAATTCAACACTCACAGCCAGGTTTCTTCACGGATTACAGCTGATTTGTGATCTGCTTGTTGTCAAAGGATCCCCGTAACTATTAGGGATTGTCCAAAGCGAAAACCCCTTTCAGAGAATATTTTCCACTATGAAATTAACAAAAGAGGAGCGTACACTAACCGCCCTCCTCCCCCGAAAACAGTGTGGTACAGTGGAGCTCGGATACCTGCTGCATCCAGGCGGAGAATGAATGGATAGATGACCTTCGCGGCTCTCTCTATTCATTCCTATGGAAATTACAGAAACAGCCGAGCAAGTGGTATCAGCTGTTTCCATAACTCCCATAGAAATGGAGAGAGATGCGTGGCTACCTCGCCATTCATTCTCCTGGCGGTCATCAGCTGCCTCTCGTGCCATAAATGTTAAATTTGTGAATAACCCTTTAATTAGATGCAAATCTGATAAAAGAGAATTAATGTGTATATTATTGTTTCAACTGTTGTAGCTAGTTATTTTTCTTGTATAGACAGAAAAGCAGGGTGTGTGCTTTATGGCAGCTAAAATGAATTGGATTAAAGCCTCATTCAGACAGCCATAATGCAGCCACATTTTAACGTCCATTTTAAGGCCAGACTACGGGTTTAATGACCCTATGATGCGGTCAGGACGCGACATGGTCGTAATACAGATGCTAAAATGCGGCTGTATTATTGTCGTCTGCATGAGCCTTTACATTTTTCCTGTTCGTAATACAGAGCTAATATTAGGCCTCGTTCAGATGGTCATATATAGGTCAGTATTTTGAATCCGTATTGGTAAGCTAAAACCAGGAGTGGGTCTGAAATACGAAAGCGTTGCAAATATTTCCATTCTTTACTTTACTGTGCAGGTTCCACTCCTGGTTTTGTTTTACAAATACTGATGCAAGATAATGACAATAATAATATTTATGAGATGGCTTTGCTAAACTGGTCCCAGTCTACACAGAAAAGCTGAAAAGGTAGCTGCCAAAAACAGGAAATAGCCTACCGGGTGTGTTCCAGTAGCTCATTTGAAAAATTGAATATTTCAGGATTTTTTTTTACATGGATGGTCATATTAAAAAATTATATAGCTTTATAATAAAAACCTAATTTAAACAATAATGTCATTTTCTGGTCTCTTCCCTTTCTGATTATTTTGCAACATAATAACAGCTATTTCTAGACAAGGCGTAGTTCCCTTTAAGACAGATGATGAGTGTAAGAGAGAGAAAATAAGAGTCGGGTCCTTAGATAACGGCAGTAATTGAATTTCATTCATCATCATCCTAGATTTGGATCAGCTGACTGTAGACCGTAGGCAACTGGTCGCTCCCCGGTGAAAGTTAAAAACCACGCTTTGCTGGTTCCTAAAGCAACTAGAAAAGAAATGCACTGACGGGGAAGGCGGCGATGTCGGGATTCATTAAATACTTACTATTCTCTTCCTTTGAATGACACAGAGAATGAGCCTTCGATGATTAAAGAGATTAGAGAGGTGTCTAATTTCTGTCACCTAATAAAATGCAGCATTACACTGAAATACTGACGCTGACAATTGGATTTGTTGTACTCTTACCCGCGACTTAATCAAATAAATGGCTGCCAGGCGCTGAGCTGCACCCATTAATCTCAACCTAAGATTTGATGCAAATAACCATGTATCTGAATATCGGGCTTATGAAAGTGCTGCCTGGTCTCACACGTATGCTGTAACCTCATGACAATGACCTGCCCTATCGGTGGACAGTTTCCAAACCTTTACAAGAGCAACACACCCCTTTCCTGAAGTGCTCTGTGCTGCAACCCCCATTTCCATTCTCAGTCTGTGGCCTCCCACTAGTTGCAGCAGTCTCGAAAGATCAGTATGAGCTAAAAAAATAAAATACAATGTAATAACAAAATGACTGAACTTTTGACTATATAGCCGTATTCCCCATGATATAACTCGGAAGCATCTTTTTTTTAGAACTCTACGTTGTGCCGTTGCTTATTTATACCTCCTAGAAATTTATGAATAAATTGACTACTGGGTGTTACCAGTTGGGGGTGTGGCCCTACACAGACTGACAATGTCCAATCAGTGCTGACAGTGAGTGAGACTATGTAGGGACACGCCCCTGTGAAATGGAAATGGTAACACCCAGTTGTCAATTTATTCATACATTTCTAGGAGGAATAACAGAGGAATAGCACAAAGCAGAGTACTAAGAAAAAGGGTTTCACAATTTTTACTTTATAAGGAATATAATTATTTACTAAAACAGACATGTCCTCATTAAGGACCATCTTGTGAAAAAAACATATACAGCACGGTATACATTTTATCAGTGTATACCTATGTATGGAATAGCGTGGTCTACTGTGCTATTCCTTACCGCAGAAAGCAAGGTATGCTAATGAATACCGGCCCGAAGTATGCCAAAAGGACACAATTTTGGCACCCACTGGGTGAACGGGGGCCTATGGTTACGTTCAGTATATGAATCTGAAGCTTTTCTGGGATCATACGCCAAACATATGGCTTTGGCGCTGTGTGAACAGAGCCTTAGTCGGTTTAGGCTGGGACTGTGCACTTGGATTGCTGCAATGCAACTTTAATGTTTCCATATGGGAAACAAGGTCACGGGCGACTGTGGGACCGTCACAAAAAGTTTGACATGGTTATTTCCTGTAGGCCACATCCGTCCTCGTTTACGGAGGTTGTGTCAAGGCAATTCCCCGATTTCACCATGACCCATACGCAACTAAAGGTCGCCATGTTGCCGCAGCCTTAAAATGTATGTTGACTGAACAATATCAACCACAAATATATCTGAAATACTCTCCATTATCAAATGTTACTCTACTGTTCACACATTTTCTTTGGACACCGGTTATACGTTCCGTCGCCATCGTTCACAGACTGGTAGAAAACGACCTGTGCGGAGAAACAGGACCCGCGCTATATTATCCCTAATTGTATTCCTGGAAATGAACCTGCTATGACCAGGAGGCACAAGGACATAATTCCACAATTTAAAAAGAAAATAAAATTTCATTCAATTTTCTATAATTTGCTTTATTTGCCTCGTTACAATTGTCAGTCTATTTGTTTAGCGCAGGTCAAAAGATTGTATGTGCGCGCTCTTCTAGGCGGGGCAGCGCGGCACCTTCCTGTCGCCTACAGCGTCCGCTCATCTGATGTATTTTGATGGCTTCAATCATTCCAAACGACGAGCAATATATTTACACTGCCATATAGATGTATCTGGTTAATCACAGCTTGTAACTTGTACTCAAACCGGCGCCACAAGACGCCAATAACAGCAGCGGATAATGAATCTTTATTGCTTTCATGACAAAATCCCTGCATTTTTTAACATCTGGGCTTACAAAGCAAACGAAAAAAACACGAAAAAGCCAATGCTGATAACGGGCTGACAGCTCATATATATTCCTATATATTGCAACTAGAACGTCTCCTTATATTACAGCAATACACCTAAGCGTTCACACGTAGCGTAAATACTGCGGATTTTCCACAACAGATTTTATTGCGGAAAATCTGCAGCGTATTACAGTAAAGATTTGAACAAATCTCATCCACACGCTGCGTAAAAAACCCACCGAAAAACTGTTCATTAATTGACCTGCGGTGCGTTTTTTTTTTTTCAGAGAATGTCAATTTATGTTGCAGGTTTTCTGTTGTGGGTTTTCCCTATTGAGGTAAAACTCCAAAAATAGATGTTGCGATTTTTGTGGCAGAAAAGCTGTGATTTCGCCGCAAAAAACCCAACTAGGGAAAAAAAAGCAAAAAACAGACTTCATACTTACCCAGATTTCTCTGCTCCTGCATCAAGCCCGGCTTCCAGGGATGATGTTTCATCCCATGTGACTGCTGCAGCCAATCACAGGTTGCAGCGGTCACATGTGATGAAACGTCAACCCAGGAGGCCGGGCTGCAGGACACATCGCCATGGCTACAGGTAAGTATGTGGTGTTTTGTTTTTTTACCTATTTTCTGCAGCGGACATTCTGGACAAAAACTGTGCCACAATTTTATTGCGTTTTTTTGGCCGGAATTCCCTGCGGCGTCCAGGGACGGATCCGCTGTGTACTTTTATGCAGCGTATCCGACCAGTGTGAACATACCCTAATACCTAGATTCCTCAAGGACTCTAAGCATCATACTTAAATGGGGAATTCCACTAATGTTGGGGTGTGTCAGCAAAGATATTCATAGACTTCCTAAATGAAGAGGCTACAGGGCTTGAAAAGGTGTCAAAACTACTTTTATGGCTGCTCCGACTTTTTCTTAAAGAAAACTTGTCACATTTTTCTTAAAGGGAACCGGACAGCATGTTATAGATCAGGTTGATGTATATTTTTGTCGAAAAATATTCAGTATAACTTGTAATTTATTCGTTCAAACCTCTGCTCATTCTGGGCTTAGGAGTCCAGTAGGCGGTCCTAATCACTGATTCATAGCGGTCTCTGTATTCACACTCATACAGGAAAGGCTGTCAATCATTGTGTAGGACCGCCCAGTGGACTCAGCTCAGAATGAGAAGTTGAAATTAATAAATCACAAGTTATACTGAATTTTTTGCTACAAAAATAAACATCTATCTCTGGTTCTTCTCCCCCCTCTATAAGCCAAAGAGTGGTTGCCGCAGGGCAACTGAGCGGCTAATGGCATATTCCCTGGAGAACAGCAGCTCTAATATTAAAAGGGGATGTCTGTGAACAAACGACCCCTTTAACTTTTAAAATCTCAGCCTCCTTTAAATAGAACCTCCCACCGGAACAGGCCCTTTCTTCGAAACGCCCTTATAACACTGAAGAACAAAAACATTAACATCAACCAAACAGCCTCCAAAGAGGGGGAGCTAGATAATGTCTTGCCACATATACTCCTTCCCGTAGTGACCCATTTTCAACAAAATGCATAAGAGGCGCAATAATTACTCCCCTGTGACTCCTAAAACACAGGAAGAGCCATGGATCCTAGAAGAGGATAGATTTAATTCCCCCCAGCCCCTGACTGGCACTTTGAAAAGCGGTTTAGTGGGCCCAATGGCTCTTTTTGATGAGATGCCATAAATTGAAAGGGGAGAAAGTGTTCCCTTTAAAGCTCCACACAATCTGAGTTGATAATAAATCTGATTCTTTCCACTAAGTAAAGCAAGATTACATTTGTTTAATCGTCTGAGCCCACCAAACAGAATGGCAGCCAATAACAAGCAGTCTGTTTAATCGCTCTCATTTCCTGTGAAAGAAACCGGCGGCAGATGCTCAATCCCTTATTTCTGGGAAAGAAATGACAGCAGAATGGCTCCTTCCATTGTGCGGCCTTCGTTCAGAAGAATAGAAGTGAGACGTCACGGTAAACAAAAAAGACGTGTGTGCTCTTTGGAGAATGAGAGAACTGGTTTCAATGGAGAACGACGTAGGGAACAGCTGGATGTCGACTGCATTTCGAGATAAAACCGCGACATTGAGGGACAGATAACACAGTGTAATATGAACACACAGCATCTGTCAAAGCTCAGGAAAGTCGCCTAAGATTACAACTTCTAACAATCTTAAAAAGCCCAACCTGTCGACTAGAATTCGACATGGATGGTCAACTAAGTGTGCTACTCACTGGTTTAGAGTAAGACCCAGCCTACACGAGTCTTACTCTAGGCCGGTCATTGACTTGCAAACCACAAATTGCCAAAGCCGGGGCCACATTATGTTGTATGCATTGTAAGGCTTAATGTAAATGAATGGGCCACCCTGTATGAGAAAAATGGAGACCGATGTGTGGTAGGTGTCGTCATGTTATGGGGTGGCCATGTTGGAGCTACACATTTCCTTCCTGTAGTACGTGTATAGACTGGGCAGCAGGGTGAATGCTTTATGGCAGCTGCAATAAATAGGACATAAAAGGTCAGAATTAGTGCATAGACTAAGTCTCCTTGAAGAATACAGCCTTCCAAGGAAAGACAGGGGAGCTGCATACAGAGTCTAGTATGTGTGTATAGTGTTCCTGTCCTGCCTTATCTAGACCTTCAGACTAAGGATGATATTACACAGCCCGACGTGGGCCGTGTAAACGAGCGCAGGTCAATGAGGCAGCTCGTTGATTGGCGCTCGTTTCATGTAGAGCGCTGTATGGGGACGAGCGCTTGTTACTACAATGGCTCATCCCCATACATTTTTATCATGTTGGCAGCGCATCTTCCTGTTCACACAGGGTGATGTGCTGCCGACATCGATAATAGTGTCGTTATTTAAAACGATGCAATCAGCAGATGAATGAACATTCGGCGTTCATCAGCTGATCGTTGCCCTGTTTACACAGGGCAATTATATTGAACGCTCGTTTGCCTGATAATTGGCCGATGTAAAAGGGCCTTTACAATAGAGCGGTCATTTGTCATTAACCCCCCCCCCCTCCTAATGCTAATGAGATGACTCCGCTGATATTGTCGCAGTCTACAGAGCAAAGATAAAAAGCTGCATAAAACAGGAAATATCAGATTATTGTGTGTGCTCTAGTTGCCAGTGTAAGGGCCATTTTACAAAGGTCCATTATCGGTCAAACGCTCGTTCGTCTGTCGATTGCATCAATATGCAGCAGAAAATATTATCGTTGTCGGCAGCAGGTCTCGCTGTGTAAACAGCACGTCTCGTTGTGGGGACGAGCGATCATAGTAACGAGCGCTCACCCTCATACACAGCTCCTTGTGAAAGCAGCAAACAAGCGCCGATCAACGAGCTGTCTCATTGATCAGTTTCCTGTTTACACGGCCCATTAATACATTTAGTACACAAGTCTTCCAGGGGCATACCGACAGGGCTATCATTTTTTTATTTTCAGACCCTGAAGGGCTGAGAACCCCAAACACTGCTTGAACTGCCAACACACCCCCAGTTATATCCATTTTTGCTCTTGCAAGATAAAGACCAAGATAAAATAAATCCAGATTGTGTCAAGTGAAAAAACACTTATTGTCGGATTCTAAACATTACTGTATATTAAATTCAATATAAACACTTTTAAAAACTATGATTCTCAACAACGATCGACGCCAGCAAAAACGGTTCCACTAATAGATCTCCATTACTACTGAGGAACATTATAAGCAGAATGTTCTCTGCTGTCAGTGCACATCATTTTTTTATAATCCATTAGTGCAATTGGTGCCGGGGAATATGATCTGACAATAGAGCGGTGTCACTTGTTGTACTTGTAATTGACCTAAATGTAAATTTAAATAAGAATTAAATTACAGAAATTAGATATTTACAATTGGGTAAATCCTAAGAAAATAGAAGGGGTTGTATGGGATTTGATAAAAGGGTCAGATTCATACAATATTTGCAATGCTGGGGGGGGGGGGGCAATAGATGGAGTAAGGGGCATTGGAGAAGTTGGTCAAAGCCTGGCACCAGGAGGCGGTAACATGGAAGAAAAAAGGCCTCAGTGACGGTCCCTAGCTACATCTACTACCCTCCATAGCTGTAGCTATCTTCAAATACAACACACCCGCTAGGAGGACTAAAATAATATCATTACTACGAGAAAGTGGGGTCACTCGATAATTATTTTAAAAGATCCACAACAACCTAAAAATTCTTCCCAATATTATTCCCCCCCCCCCCTCTATCTAATGGTCATTTAGATAAATTCAAAAACTATTTCTGCTAAGATTAGAACGGCTTTATAGCACTTAAAGGGATTGTCCAGTTTAGAAAACCCAGTTTCATACATCCTATTAGGGAATCCGGAGTAATAGAGGGGGGTCCTCTGTTCAGGATCATCATCTCTTGGCCAGTGTGAGGAGCGGCTACAAAGATCATCTCTAGTTCTGGACAGACAACACATTTATATGAATGGACACTGTGTAATGCTTCATTTCTCCTGTGGTGGCGCTGCAGGGAAATTGAATAATTACTGCCAGGTTTATCTACAGATTACAAGTGATCGCTGGGGATCCCAGCAGGAGAAAACGTTGTGATTAGCTTATTGTGAAGTAGAGGGGGTTTTACACAGGACGATTATTCGGCAGACGAACGTTCAAGTGAATGCTCTTTACCGATAATTGCTTTGTGTAAACGGGAATGATCAGCAGATGAACGAGCATCTGCTGGTCGTATCATTTAAAAAAAGTAAAATATTATCATGGTCTGCAGCACATCTCCCGGTGTAAACAGACGCGCTGCCGACATGATAATAATGAATGGGGACGAGCGATCAGAGTAACGAACACTCGTCCTAATCCACAGCTCCGTGTGACCGGAGCAAACTATCACCGATCAACGATGTTTCGTTGATTGGCGCTCGTTGCAATGGCCGCTTATCGGCCGGTGTAAAAGGGCCTTTAGTCTTCTAACAATTAGGGATTGTACAAAAAAGAGAAGAATTACCCAAACAGTGTGTATGTAAACCTATAGCATTTGTATTGTACCAGTCCAACATGTCAATATTCTTGTTATTAGTGGTTACGTGTAAGTCTATGGGTCGGGAGTCTGCAGGATTGAGAGCCATGTTTGGGGTGGGTATTTTAATGGGATCGGAATATTTTTCCAGCAATATATATCCGGCCTCACTCCAATAATTCCATATATGTTAGAGCTATATACAACCGGAAAATGCTATAACTAATAGTTATAGTAAGAATTCTTTATTAACATGGAGGATGATAGAATAAAGACAGAGTAGCGGACGGTGTGATCTACTTCTCAATATCTCTTTTCTGTCATCTGCGTGGCTAAGAAAGTCTCCTGGGAATATTCTCTGCCCATTACTGCCTTATGTCTGCCAAAAAATGACGTTACCAGAGTACGAAAAATTTGTTAATTTAGGGAAAACTGCTTCCCGTCAATCTTAGACGTTGCTCTGTTTCAACGGTCTTAATTAATAGCTTTTTGCACAATTGAGTCTGCTTAGGCATAACAAGTATTCGATAAACCCTAGCCTGCAAAATGCAAACGCACTAACCAATGTACAGATAGAAACGGCTGCGCAGAGCTCCATTACATCGTCCCGGCGCAGCTGTTCTTACCTCTCTGCACTAGGAAAATACTAATTAATCACCAATGTGGTGGCCAGTAACTCAACGCTGGTGGAGTGGCACTCCACCCTGTAATAATTGCTACAATACAACCAGGTAGTAAGAACATAATAGTTCACACACGCAGATGAACCCATAAGCAAGGTATAGGTCAGATATAGGGTCGACCTGCGTTGCGTTGGAAATCTACTCCCATCAGAGGTGAATGACTCTTCACTGGGAAAGCCTAAGGCTTCATGTCCTCCAATTCACTGAAAATATGACGGAGCAGAGGCGGCAACCCTTACCTCATGGCATTAGAGGTCAGCAGTAACTTCACCGCCTGACAGCGGATCAGTCCACAAAATGTTCTGCTCCGGGGAAAAATGTTCAGTCTTGGGGATGGTTTTAATTCTAAGAGGCTTTTCTGCTTTGAAAAGGCTTTAGATTATCATCTAGCAGTTTTTTTGCAGAAATCTCGGCCTCCCCTGGCGACGAAATGGTGAACATCAGGAATCGGAGAACTTCAGTATTCTGCATTTAGGAAGCTTGAGGCAAAATGTGAGCAATAAGGAAACACCAAATATATATAGAACAATTAGTGTCTGTTTTCTGCAACACGGTGATTTGTCTATGGCAGCCAAGCCCGCGCTAAGCCCAGCGCACAATGCGGGCTCTATAATTGTATAACGCAGCACAGCAAGCTCAGCACTTTCTGCTTTGGATGTTATTCTGTCATCTCTGAAGCCTCTTGCTGCTGGAATTGTTTGCAAGGGAGAAACTGAAATGAATTATAAAAAAATAATAAAATAAAATAAAAATAAAAAGGGGGAAAAACTGCTAGTTTGGAGTTGACGTAGTCTACTTTAAAGGGGTTCTCCGCTTTGGACAATTTCTTGTTAGGAGGTTCCGTTGACAATAAGCTGATTACAAAGTAAAGTGTAGCCCTGCTGGCACCCCCAGCGATCAGCGGTCATGTGTGGGAAGATCTGGCAGTAAGTGTTCAATTTTCCTGCAGCGCCACCACCATAATGCAAAACCAGGAAGCAGTGTTCACTGACGCATTTCTATATACTATGAATAAGGGACCATGCACACGGCCGTGTCCGTAACCACGGCCCGGGCCGCGGAGAGACACTCATATTTAGGGCCCGTGCTCCCATACAAAGTATGGGAGCACGGCCCATAAAAGGCAAAAGAACAGACATGTCCTATCTTTTGCGGTACACTTCTACGGCCCGGACACCTTCCGGCAATTATATGGGAAAGTGACCGTGGTCGATAGAAGTGAATGGGTCCGTAATTGCAGACCACAATTACGGACGATTTTTACATCGTGGGCATGGGGCCTAAGGGATATTCTATGGCTAAGGTATAGTGTATCCCGAAACAAGTTAGCGTTTATCATTTGGCATTATGGATTTTAATCAGGTTCAATAAGGATTTTAGTTTTATTCATCGGACTGCTGGACATTATACTTTTGAGGATAGCAGCCATAAATTGCTAGTGTATGTTGTGCTACTATACGGAGAGGCTATAAAGACTGGAATTATCCGCTGTGGTTACAACAAAAAGTTTGTATATTTCGAATAGTTTCACAAATAAACATAAAACATTAAAAAGTCACAAAATCACTGGGGTGTCTCAGACAGTCTCATATCTACTATTACAAATATTTCTAGTATTTTGTGGCTTTTAAAGTAACGATGTGCTTCGGAATATCCCTCTTGCTAGATCGGCCCCCAGACAACAAGCAGATGACGGGGTATATCACTGATGAGATCACCGGCGATCAGCAGTAATCTGAAGGGAAACGGTCAGCAAGTGTTGACACAATGATGCACATACACCCCCCCCCCTCCTACTCCACGCGCCCAAAACTGTCAAAGTATAAGGGGTGCAGGGAAAAGCACAATATTTTCCAGCCTGTTTTTACCACACCCTACTGTCATACTGCCCCCTATCGACAAGAAAACTATGCTCCTGAAAACATATCTAAAATTGCTCTCTAACAAAAAGTCTTGTGAAAAATAGTATGATCTATAAGTATGTGGTTGTAATTGCAATGCAAGTTTCTTTCGATCTTCAAGATGAATGGGTTAAACCATTATTGACGGGAGAAAGTAGCTTGGTTAAAAAAAAATATATATAAAAATGAATAAAAAAGAAGCTAATAAGAGGTAACAAAATGAAACAACTTCAATTAATTTCACTGGTAATTCTATGGAAACTCCGGGCATGCTAAAATGGGTTTACACGTGGCATAATTAGAGAGACTTTTTTTTAACTAGTATAATTACGATGAATATGCATGAGGCGGACAGGACACAGTAAAATTGTATTTGATTAAACTTTTAGCTTGCTTGGCTTTTATGAACGATTTGTCTACAATGTATCTGGATGCTAGATAAGCAACAAGTTGTAAAATAAAAATATTTAAGGGATTGAATGGCTACGTATGCTCGCATGGGGCGGATATGCTGTGTAAAAGTGCAAAGCGTATACGCCCTAAAATCTGCAGGGAATTCCGCCCAAAAAAAACACACCAAAATGTGGTGCAGTTTTCCGTGCAGAATCTCCGCTGCGGAAAGAAGTAGTTGAAAAAACAAAAATAAAAATAGGGAGGCAAAACCCGCAGCAAATAGCAAATGTTAAGATTTTTGCGACGGAAAAGCTGCGATTCCATCGCAAATTAGAAAAAAAAATGAAAAAGTTTTTTTTTTTTTAAATTAATATAAAAGTTAATAATTACCCCCGGCCGTTGTTATAGCGACGGTTTCTTGTGTTCTCCATCAGGCCGGCCTTCTGGGATGACGCTGCAGAGCATATGACCGCTGCAGTCTGTGATTGGCTGCAGCAGTCACATGGGATGAAACATCATCCCAGGAAGCCGGCCTGGATGGAGAACAGAAGAAACCGTCGCTATAACAACGGCCGGGGGTCATTCTTAACTTTTATATTAAATTTAAACAAAAAAACAAGTTTTTGGTTTATTTCTGATTTGCAATGGAATCGCAGCTTTTCCACCGCAAAAATCTTAACATTTGCTATTTGTTGCGGGTTTTGCCTCCCTATTGAAACCAGCAACAGAAGAGAAGAGATTCTGCAGCATAAATTGATATGCTGCAGTTTAAAAAAAAAAACAAAAAAAAAAACACATTGCAGGCCAATTAAAGAACTTTTTTTTGGGCTGATTTTTCCCCCCACCGTGTGTGTGAGATTTGTTCAAATCTCATCCACTATGCTGCTACTGCAGAAAATCGCCAGTGTTTATGATGGACATAGCCTATAGGAAAGGTTTGAGCGCGACTCTGCTCCAAAGACTATGGCAGATATTGCAGCTCCGCCTCATTCCCTTGACCCCCTGCTATACCAGGCACAGCCCATTACAAAACGGTAGTGCTGTTTCCAGAAAGAAAATACATTTTTATCTAATAAAGTTTCTTATCATAGTTGTTTTATAATATACGTCAATAGAAACTGTCCATTACTACTGGAGTCCCCTGAATTGACCAAATATGGATGTCGGGAGCAGCGCTGGAGTCCCGGGCAAAGCGCTAGCTGATGCTCTGCTCGGGACTCAAGCAATAGGCAATGTGACAGCCCCTTGCGGTCATGTTCACGAACACCTCATGAAGCAAGAGCTCAGTCGGAGCATCATCACTTTTAGAAAAGCTCCAGCACTTACTGAATATATCAGTATATATATATATATATATATATATTATTGCAATGCAATTTTTGGTCCCCGGATAACCCCTTTGGCTTTTTGTTCTATATAGTTCCAAAACTTAAAGTAGTATATTCTGCAGTAATATAGATTTATGAAAATGAAGAAAAATAAAATGCATGTTAAGCGTGTAATACTGCTGCAGAAACAAAGTCCTAATAAACTTAAAAATCACTTGTTTTTTAAAAAAACAGTAGTTCATTAAGACAATAAATTCTCTAGTCAATAAGGGGTTAAAATACTTTGGTCTCCACATCACGGAATGTTGTGATATCACTGGTTACATCACAAGCTGATGTCACAATCTACAATGTTATATAACTGGGCCTACAACAGTGATGTCACCGATTGATGACATCACAATGAGACCAATCTGTTTGTGAGTTCTGAGCGCAGAGCACGGTCATCTCATTGTTGTAGCATCAGCTATACAGAGAATGTGACTACATGTTAGACGCACAGAACTAAAGAAAACAAAGTTTATTGACTCAGAGTAGAAGCTATCATGATATATCGTGCGCGCCGCCGTGGGCGCCGCCATGGTGGCCGGCGGCTGCTGGTCACCGCTCTCTCATCCTGCATGTCGATTGGCTCTTTCCTTCTGACCCCATTGATGAAATTCTATAGAAAGTGGAGAACACTGATTAGGAATTCCAGCTTCCTGGCCAAGAAATCAACTATCACAACAAAGGTCAGGAGCTTCTTCAGGTCAGTTGCTCTGAAAAGACGTAAAGACCACATCATCAGCCAAGACACAGTTGAGAAGACACCAAACTACATAGTAGGAGACATTGACTCCACTTTCACCATTGCAAAAAGTGGAGATTTCACCGCTGACCATAGATGTGTAGATGATGCACATGAGGGGCTTCTTATACCACAAGACCTGTCCCTGGGAGAAAAAAGTGAGAAACTCCCCCAAAAAAGACCACGGGACATTGATGCTGCGGAGCCACTTCTTGTCCACAAGTCACCACAAGCTAAAAAAAGACCAAAGAACAGAAAGCGACGAACCAATATAAGGAGTTGTCAAAAACAAGACGTAGCAGTGAAGGGTGATGTCTCCTTTTTAAATCTTGAGACCCTTGAAATTTTGGACAGAGAGGCATCTGGTGAGGCTCCCATAGTCAGTCGTAAAAGAAAAGAACTAAGTTCCCAAGACAGTCAGCCCGGGACATTTCCACCAGCCAAAAGATCGGCGGCAGAAACATCTACTAAATATTATGGCATCCCGGAGCTGGGGACACCACAAGTGGAGATGCCGGACCCTTGGAGACAGCAGAACATAAACAACCTGTCTCCAGAGCAATTATCAATCCTGAAGAGCAAAGGCGTGAGCGCCATGTTGGACGATGACATCATCAACATGGCCCAGGAGTTACTGCAGTGTCAGTTTTTGGACTTTGATGGCCTGCAGCCCGCTGCTGCTCTTCTAGTGCCGGGGTACAGCGTATTAAAGAAGGCTGTGCAAATCCACTATGATGAGGAAAGGGTGCACTGGCTGACAACCTGCTTCAAAAATGGCGACATACTGGTGGCCGACAGCATCAAGACCAAAAATCTGCCTCTGTCAATCTGTGAGCAGATTACTAATATCTATAGCGCAGTGGTCGATGAGCCCCTGAATCACCTGAAATTTCTAAAAGTGGATCAGCAGAGAAACAACTATGACTGTGGAGTATTCGCCATTGCATTTGCCTTTGAGCTTCTGGCAGAAGATGGTGAACCCACAGCAATTTACCAACACCAGATGATGAGAGAGCATCTAATATCCTGCCTGCAAAATGGCAGGATCACAGGCTTTCCAAAAATGGTCAAGTAGTGACCCCATGTCTTTCAAGGAAGACATGTATAGTCTATGATGGGCCAATAGATCGTCCTGACCTACAACAAGATATGACCAAACCAATGAGACAGACCAGGATCTCCTCTGTCACCAGAGGTCTGTTCTAACCAATGGACATGAAATTAACCGGACTTTCCACAGTTCGATATATTTGAGTGTACTGGAACGAGTGTACTGTATCAAGAGGCCTGAATCCGGGCGCCCGGACTCTGGTCTCACCTATAGACATGACATTAACCGGACTTTCACAAGGCTAGATGTATTCACGAAACAAGTGAGTCATCTGCTGCATCAAGAGGCAGATTCCGGGCTCGGTCTCTGTTCTCACTAACGGATAGGATATTTACAGGATTTTCCGCAGCTAGATTTATTCCTGGAACAAGTGAGTTATCTGCTGCATCAAGAGGCAGATTCCGGGCTCGGTCTCTGTTCTCACTAACGGATAGGATATTTACAGGATTTTCCGCAGCTAGATTTATTCCTGGAACAAGTGAGTTATCTGCTGCATCAAGAGGCAGATTCCGGGCTCGGTCTCTGTTCTCACCAATGGACATGACATTACCGGACTTTCCACAGCTAGATATATTCCTGAAACAAGTGAGTTATCAGCTGCACTACGAGGCAGATTCCGGGCTCGGTCTCTGTTCTCACCAAAGGATATGACATTACTGGACATTCTGCAGCTAGATGTGTTCATGGCACAAGTGAGTCATCTGCTGTATCAAGAGGCAGATTCCGTGCTCGGCCTCTGTTCTCACCAATGGATATGACATTAACCAGAATTTCCATAGTCAGATGTATTCAAAGAACAAGTGAATAATCATATGCATCAACTCTACTTTACAACATATCATGCCATGTTCCTTCACAGCTCAAGGGAAACGCATTATGTTGTGAATCAAGGGCCCATTATCATCAGGGCCCCATTTCAGACTATTGCCCTGACTTCAAATGGAAACTTCTACATTTGACACCTTTAATGAAGTTAATAAAGATGTCAGTGACTATTAAGTAGTAGTGTGTCTGAGTCTCTTTATAGATCTTCACAGTAACTAATAGAGAAAGGGTGGTCTTCCCAAGGGCGTAGCTATAGTAGGTGTAGAGGTAGCAATTGCACCCATGCCCATTTACCAGAGGAGGCCCAATGGCCCCTGTGCCACATAAGATATCAGTATTATAAATGGTATCTCTTCTCGGAATGGGTGGGTTTCCCAGTGGTCAGACTTGTGCTCTGGTTTTCTAGGTGTTTTTGTCACCTCCTTTATAGTGTCAGGTACATATTATGTAATAAAGTGATGGCCACAGCACCTCATAAAGCAATAGACACAGAGCTCCCAAATACAGTGCCATTCACACGTCTCCATAAACGGTCCAGCCATATACCCCTATATACAGTGCAGTCAAATTCCCACTATCACCTATTTACAGTGCCAGCCAGATGCTTCCAATGCCAGGCCGAGCCACTCTCCTCCAAATACAGTACCCAAGAAATGCAAAATACAAAAAACAAAGAGTAAATCTTAAAATAAAATGTTAAAAAAAGTCTTAAAAGGAGTTTCCCGAGATTCAGGAGGATTTCTTGCTTAATGTCATGAAACAAAAATCCTTTAAATAAACTTGCAGTCTTGTAAAAAGAGTAATTCTAGGTTCGAGGCCTGTGTAGTGACATCACATCCATTGAGCCAATCCTGGCCCAGCCCTGTGGACTTATCAGTCACAGAGCAATGAAGTGATTGGCTAATATGGCCATGTGATGTGACATCTCACTAACCGTGATGTCATCACCAGAAGGACCGGTAGCAGCGAAGATGCAGGCCGCGGACCTTCAAAGAATCTTTTAGAAGACTGTAAGTAATGGATATTTAAAACCTTTTCATTACTTGATAAAAAGATTTTCCTGAAACCACCCAGACCTCAAAAAATACCCTTAAAGGGGTTGTATTACCAAGACAACCCCTTTTTAAAATAAAGCCGACTGATCAATGATGGCCTGGTTTCTCTGACCCTGTGTCTGGCCACTTATTTTGCCCGCAGTGGCTACTGGAGTGGAAGTGTAGCATTACATACTGGCCATTCAAATGAGTGGCTGACCATATAATGGATAGACAGGCTGGGACCGTATACATTTTCTTTAGGAGATTATTCAGTCCACAGAGATCCACTTCACGAGCACACATATAGAATTCCCCTTGTAGGCGTCTACACAACACTTCCTACTGGTTGTTTTTTTCCATGTTTGCAGATTGGCAGATAGATTTGGCTGCCACACAGTCTGGAGATGAAATCTTTCAAGCATGAGTATAGATCTTTCAACCTTCATGCAACATTTCTAAAACAGTTTGTATCAATGTTATTTAGATAAGCGCTTAAGGATTATTGTTCCAAATAAACAGAAACTTACAAACCGTAAAGTTTCTGCACAGATAGAAGAAATACACCGTCACTAAGCCTGTTTTACAGATCTCAGCAGAAACTTCACACAACTGTTGTTTGAGCCTCACACAACTCATTGTCCTACATGAAAGATTTTCTATATATTTTATTTTTCTAGACAGTAGTTACAAATATCTCCCTCCCTCATCAAGGTGCAAGTCTATTCATATATAAAAATTCTTCTATGTGTTTAGATTTGTATTATAGTAGTTATATTCTTGTATATAGGGGGCAGTATTATAGTAGTTATATTCTTGTAGATAGGGGCAGTATTATAGTAGTTATATTCCTGTACATAGGGGCAGTATTATAGTAGTTATATTCTTGTATATAGGAGCAGTATTATAGTAGTTATATTCTTGTATATAGGGAGCAGTATTATAGTAGTTATATTCTTGTATATAGGGAGCAGTATTATAGTAGTTATATTCTTGTATATAGGGGCAGTATTATAGTAGTTATATTCTTGTATATAGGGGCAGTATTATAGTAGATATATTCTTGTATATAGGGGGCAGTATTATAGTAGTTATATTCTTGTATATAGGGGACAGTATTATAGTAGTTATATTCTTGTATATAGGGGCAGTATTATAGTAGTTATATTCTTGTATATAGGAGTAGTATTATAGTAGTTATATTCTTGTAGATAGGGGCAGTATTATAGTAGTTATATTCTTGTATATAGGAGTATTATAGTAGTTATATTCTTGTATATAGGGGCAGTATTATAGTAGTTATATTCTTATATATAGGAGCAGTATTATAGTAGTTATATTCTTGTATATAGGGGCAGTATTATAGTAGATATATTCTTGTATATAGGGGGCAGTATTATAGTAGTTATATTCTTGTATATAGGGGGCAGTATTATAGTAGTTATATTCTTGTATATAGGAGTAGTATTATAGTAGTTATATTCTTGTATATAGGAGCAGTATTATAGTAGATATATTCTTGTATATAGGGGGCAGTAATATAGTAGTTATATTCTTGTATATAGGGGGCAGTATTATAGTAGTTATATTCCTGTATATAGGGGGCAGTATTAGAGTAGTTATATTCTTGTATATAGGAGGCAGTATTATAGTAGTTATATTCTTGTATATAGGGGGCAGTATTATATAAGTTATATTCTTGTATGTAGGGGGCAGTATTATAGTAGTTATATTCTTGTAGATAGGGGGCAGTATTATATAAGTTATATTCTTGTATGTAGGGGGCAGTATTATAGTAGTTATATTCTTGTAGATAGGGGCAGTATTATAGTAGTTATATTCCTGTACATAGGGGCAGTATTATAGTAGTTATATTCTTGTATATAGGAGCAGTATTATAGTAGTTATATTCTTGTATATAGGGAGCAGTATTATAGTAGTTATATTCTTGTATATAGGGGCAGTATTATAGTAGTTATATTCTTGTATATAGGAGCAGTATTATAGTAGTTATATTCTTGTATATAGGGGCAGTATTATAGTAGATATATTCTTGTATATAGGGGGCAGTATTATAGTA
Source organism: Rhinoderma darwinii (assembly GCF_050947455.1). Classification (NCBI taxonomy): domain Eukaryota; kingdom Metazoa; phylum Chordata; class Amphibia; order Anura; family Rhinodermatidae; genus Rhinoderma; species Rhinoderma darwinii. Next base: position 65,419,630 of record NC_134695.1, on the reverse strand, counting down.
GTTATATTCTTGTATATAGGGGACAGTATTATAGTAGTTATATTCTTGTATATAGGGGCAGTATTATAGTAGTTATATTCTTGTATATAGGAGTAGTATTATAGTAGTTATATTCTTGTAGATAGGGGCAGTATTATAGTAGTTATATTCTTGTATATAGGAGTATTATAGTAGTTATATTCTTGTATATAGGGAGCAGTATTATAGTAGTTATATTCTTGTATATAGGGGCAGTATTATAGTAGTTATATTCTTATATATAGGAGCAGTATTATAGTAGTTATATTCTTGTATATAGGGGCAGTATTATAGTAGATATATTCTTGTATATAGGGGGCAGTATTATAGTAGTTATATTCTTGTATATAGGGGGCAGTATTATAGTAGTTATATTCTTGTATATAGGAGTAGTATTATAGTAGTTATATTCTTGTATATAGGAGCAGTATTATAGTAGATATATTCTTGTATATAGGGGGCAGTAATATAGTAGTTCTATTCTTGTATATAGGGGGCAGTATTATAGTAGTTATATTCCTGTATATAGGGGGCAGTATTAGAGTAGTTATATTCTTGTATATAGGAGGCAGTATTATAGTAGTTATATTCTTGTATATAGGGGGCAGTATTATATAAGTTATATTCTTGTATGTAGGGGGCAGTATTATAGTAGTTATATTCTTGTAGATAGGGGGCAGTATTATATAAGTTATATTCTTCTATGTAGGGGGCAGTATTATAGTAGTTATATTCTTGTAGATAGGGGCAGTATTATAGTAGTTATATTCTTGTATATAGGGAGCAGTATTATAGTAGTTATATTCTTGTACATAGGGGCAGTATTATAGTAGTTATATTCTTGTATATAGGAGCAGTATTATAGTAGTTATATTCTTGTATATAGGGAGCAGTATTATAGTAGTTATATTCTTGTATATAGGGGCAGTATTATAGTAGTTATATTCTTGTATATAGGAGCAGTATTATAGTAGTTATATTCTTGTATATAGGGGCAGTATTATAGTAGATATATTCTTGTATATAGGGGCAGTATTATAGTAGTTATATTCTTGTATATAGGGGACAGTATTATAGTAGTTATATTCTTGTATATAGGAGTAGTATTATAGTAGTTATATTCTTGTAGATAGGGGCAGTATTATAGTAGTTATATTCTTGTATATAGGAGTATTATAGTAGTTATATTCTTGTATATAGGGAGCAGTATTATAGTAGATATATTCTTGTATATAGGGGGCAGTATTATAGTAGTTATATTCTTGTATATAGGGGGCAGTATTATAGTTGTTATATTCTTGTATATAGGAGTAGTATTATAGTAGTTATATTCATGTATATAGGGGGCAGTATTATAGTAGTTCTATTCTTGTATATAGGGGGCAGTATTATTGTAGTTATATTCTTGTATATAGGGGGCAGTATTATTGTAGTTATATTCTTGTATATAGGGGGCAGTATTATAGTAGTTATATTCTTGTATATAGGGGGAAGTATTATAGTAGTTATATTCCTGTATATAGGGGCAGTATTATAGTAGTTATATTCTTGTATATAGAGGGCAGTATTATAGTAGTTATATTCTTGTATATAGGGGGCAGTATTATAGTAGTTATATTCCTGTATATAGGGAGCAGTATTATAGTAGTTATTCTTGTATATAGGGGCAGTATTATAGTAGTTATATTCTTGTATATAGGAGCAGTATTATAGTAGTTATATTCTTGTATATAGGGGGCAGTATTATTGTAGTTATATTCTTGTATATAGGGGGCAGTATTATAGTAGTTATATTCTTGTATATAGGAGTAGTATTATAGTAGTTATATTCTTGTATATAGGAGCAGTATTATAGTAGATATATTCTTGTATATAGGGGCAGTATTATAGTAGTTATATTCCTGTATATAGGGGGCAGTATTAGAGTAGTTATATTCTTGTATATAGGAGGCAGTATTATAGTAGTTATATTCTTGTATATAGGGGGCAGTATTATAGTAGTTATATTCTTGTATATAGGGGCAGTATTATAATAGTTATATTCTTGTATATAGGAGTAGTATTATAGTAGTTATATTCATGTATATAGGGGGCAGTATTATAGTAGTTCTATTCTTGTATATAGGGGGCAGTATTATAGTAGTTATATTCTTGTATATAGGGGGCAGTATTATTGTAGTTATATTCTTGTATATAGGGGGCAGTATTATAGTAGTTATATTCTTGTATATAGGGGGAAGTATTATAGTAGTTATATTCTTGTATATAGGGGCAGTATTATAGTAGTTATATTCTTGTATATAGAGGGCAGTATTATAGTAGTTATATTCTTGTATATAGGGGGCAGTATTATAGTAGTTATATTCCTGTATATAGGGAGCAGTATTATAGTAGTTATATTCTTGTATATAGGGGCAGTATTATAGTAGTTATATTCTTGTATATAGGAGCAGTATTATAGTAGTTATATTCTTGTATATAGGAGCAGTATTATAGTAGATATATTCTTGTATATAGGGGGCAGTATTATAGTAGTTATATTCTTGTATATAGGGGGCAGTATTATAGTTGTTATATTCTTGTATATAGGAGTAGTATTATAGTAGTTATATTCATGTATATAGGGGGCAATATTATAGTAGTTATATTCTTGTATATAGGGGGGCAGTATTATAGTAGTTATATTCTTGTATATAGGTGGCAGTATTATAGTAGTTATATTCTTGTATATAGGAGCAGTATTATAGTAGTTATATTCTTGTATATAGGGGGCAGTATTATTGTAGTTATATTCTTGTATATAGGGGCGGTATTATAGTAGTTATATTCTTGTATATAGAAATATTTCTTGTATTATTGATTTTATTATCAGCTGCCTGGAATCGCTCAGTGACTGTACAGGTCTGATATAATGTGCCTCACAAATAAAAACGATTAGCTTCTTAGTGACATACAAGGCAAAGACAGGACAGCTGTAATATATAGAGGCGGAAAAATGAAAAAAATCTGTCGGATAATTCAACTGCGATTTCCTACCCATCCATTAAATTCAGCCTTACAGGAGCTTTTTGTAGTGCTTGATAGGCGATTTAAACTTAGCCCTCACGCTCATAGAGATCCTGTCACTTCTTAGAATCAAAAGTGAAAAAATATCTGTTCCTATCCCTGCTCTGATGAGAACACCACATATAAAACAGTGTTTCATCTTAATGCCAGGCAGGGTGAAGACTGCACGATAAACCGTAAAGATATCCTGCCGACTCTGCTCGCCACAAACCGCCTCTGCCGTGGCAAGTCATGAAAGATTTCTGCAGGCAACAAGACGTCATTAGGAAAGGAGTTATATGTTGAAATATTGACCCCCCCCCCCAATGCTGGGAAGACAGGATCCCCCCTCCGTTTCCCCGGTAATGCACGAAATAGATAGAACAATTATTCTGCATGATGTGTTGTGTCAGCTTGTGAGCCCAGAGCATTATTATCAGAGGGATTAATCCATCTGCTATTTACTTTACATCGGATATGCGGCCTCCTCCCCTGTCTGATGCGAAAATGACATTTAGGACTTTAATGTCCACTCCAGAGAGCTCGTTGATCTTTATAATTGGAAATTGCGTGTTATGAAAAAAAACGAGACTTTAAAAACAACGAAAATTGCACGCTCTTGTGAAGAAGGCGAATTAATTAAAATAACACGAAGACGCAACTTGATATTCTGTTATCACTTGACGTTGCCGACAGCCAGAATGATCCAGTACCAGCGAGACTGGTTCCTGGCCACGGAGTCTGTGCAATATCTTCACTCTATAAGATTTGATTGGACATGACAAATATACAATAAAATTCCTTAAAGGGGTTATTGCATCGCAGACGACTTTAATCTGAGAGACGCCGCGGCGATCAGCCGACTCCCAAGACTCGCGCCAAAAAGCTGGTTGAGCGGCAGGGAAAATGTAGCGTTACTTGGTAGCCATTCATTTGTAATGCATTGATGACTCAAGTCCGCCAGAGCGAGATTTGCTCTCCACTTTTTCTCATAGAGGGGGGTCCGAAAACTAGACTCGATCAGATTATTGCTGGGCTGGCTTCAATTAAAAAAGAAGCTCTTGCGTTAAGACGACCCCATTAAACAATCGAGTGGGGAACATCTACAAATAGAAAAGTCTTTTAGGCCAACGGGGAGATGGATTAGTCATTCGATATATTATCTTGCTTGGTGTAAAGATTATATACATTTCTCACTTGGCAAATCAGCAGAGCATGTTCAATGCAGACGCTGAAAAAGCAGGGTATGTTGAAATATTTGAGGTCAGGGCGGGGAAATTTTAATTGCAGCTCTGGCTGTGACTAGAGTATAGAACTTGATAAAACTCCAGCTCAGTGCAAGGTAAATAAAGCAAAGTTATTCAACATTGTATGTAAATGATATTCACTTTTAAAACTTTTTACATTGTTACAGATATGGCTGCCGGATATGGATGCAGAGCATCGAATGGGAATACACATTAAATATTAATTTGCATCACTTTTAAAAAAATTTGCACTTATATTTCTAAAAACAATGTAAACTGGGACAAGGAGAACGCTGCTCATCAGAAGGCCGGGGGAGAGATGAGAGGAGGAACACAATGTAATTTCATGAAGCCAATTATCTTTTTTAATGGGCTCATTTGCACAGACCCCCACACTGCAGAGCTCCCGTCCGCTCCATCAACGTGGTAATTACATTCTCCAGCATCTAAGATTTTATTTTTATTTTTTTAAAGAAAAATTCTCGACGTCGTGTTAATTATTTTCTCAGAAACATCAGAAAACAGAACGTTGCTCTAACTCACCGGTTTACTTTTTCTATGGAAAATTGGCCAAAGTTGTCCATTACAGCAGACTTTATAGGGGGGGGGGGGGGGGGGGGGGGAAGTCCTCCCAGGACCGACTCTGTCCATGCGCATGTCATAAAGTGGGGGTCCTTGCTTGGGAACCCCTCATTCAGCAATAGCAGAGAGTGACTTTAAATAGGTGCTGTGTGATTCTACATTTCAGCAACTGGAGCACTTGGAGGAGCTACATAGGGAAGGGGCAGTACTTGCTGAAAAACTTCTTTAGGCTACATGCACACGTTGCGCATTTTGCTGCGGATAATTTGCACCAAAACCGCAGCAATACGCAGGAAGTTCGCAGGTAAAAACAGCACCTAATCGTGGGTTTTCCATGCATTTTTCGGTGCGGTTTTTACATTTTGATGAGTTTTTTGGCACGTTTTCGTGCTGCGGGTTTTGGTGCAATTTTCCACAGCACTAAACAGATACAATTCGCAAGCGGAAACGCAAAGTAAATTGACATGCTGCGGATTTTAAAAGGTCAATTTACATGCGGAAATATACAGCAGCGTGTAGATGAGATTTCCTGGAATCTCATTGACTATGCTGGTACTGTATTACGCTATGGTTTTGCCACCCGCAAATACGTGCGGCGAAACCGCATGTAGTATGCATCGTGTGCATTGACCCTTAGGCTGGATTCACACAGGGTTTTGCTGCATTTTTGTACATTTTTAATGGTGGTTTTCCATGCAGTTTTAAATTCAACCTGATGTTACATTAAAGGGGTTTTCCAGCCACTAATAATTGATGGTCAACAAAACGCTGCGTGTGAATCCAGCCTAATAATAAATCCTGGCTTTGAGATAAAAAATAAAAACAGCTATTTATTTTAGCTTGTAATTCTCTGACTGCCAAAAGCGCAAGCATCACAGGAGGAGCCAGAGATAGCAGAAAAGGGAGGAGAGAGCAGGGACTATGCATTACTTTAAAGCCAGGGTGACTATGTGACTAAGTGATGACTCCATAACTGCCAAAAATGACTGCAGTAACTTAGCTTTGTCCTTGACCCCTGAAGGAGAAGAGTATAAATGTCTGACATAGGAAGATAACACAGTATGCGGAACAAAACGTGTTGCCAGCACAGCCAAGTGTTCATCTTTGCTGAAAGATGTGCTTTAAATGAATGTCGATAGGACAACTCTTGACCGATAATGTAATGACCTCACATAATATAAAGCTCAAAACAAAAAGTATTCAATTTTCTAAAAATTGATCTCATAAATTGATCGTATTTTCAAATTAAATGAGGCTCGGTGTCAAAAACTTTCGAGCCCTTCATGGTTTATCATTAAGAGGTCAACTGGATTCGTTCTCCATGGCGCACTCTCGACTTTATAATTTGCCTAATTAGTTGTAAAAGGATATTTGAAATTCTGCAGGCATAAGAGAGGAACAAAATGTCCTTCCCCAATGTGACAACGAAAAGAAGCTTTCCACAGTCCGAGCACATAGAGCAGGAGATGCCCCCAACCCTCGGGGAGAAGAAAGAGTTACACGGCATCTTCTACCCAGAAAACCACTGATCGTCAGACAATGAAAACGAAGCCTGTCGAGAACGCAGAGGCTCCAAACTGCTTTTCTGCTTTTACTGCTGTATTTAATTAAACTATTAATTATCTCGGAGACGCTTTCTGTATAGAGCGCAGATCCCACCACGCCTCATAAAAAAACATCCCTCTCTAGGTGATACTGCAAAGCAAACGTTAGCTAGTAGCACCGCCGTGCCAGGCACAGTTTGGCATCCTTGAAGAGCGTAGTAAATGGAGGCGCAAGAACGCTGTAGAGCAATGCGGGTACAAATAGATATGAGCTCTGCAGATATTTTTGGTTTAGAAGCCAGGCTTTTGAAGAACAACATAGGGAAGGAAGCAACCTGGGGTGAGAGCTATGAACCATGCAAAGCCATGTAGGTAGAATGAGAAGATGCTGGTAGAGGAGCCAGGTCCTTGCAGGACAACCTATGGAATGAGGACTTCCTTGGGATAGCGATCTGTGTTATTTAGAGTAACCTAAAAACGAAAGAAGGGACAGTCGGAAAAGGATGGTGAAAGGGGGCTCTGGATATTGAGTGAAGTACAGTGGAGGAAATAAGTATTTGATCCCTTGCTGATTTTGTAAGTTTGCCCACTGTCAAAGACATGAACAGTCTAGAATTTTTAGGCTAGGTTAATTTTACCAGTGAGAGAAAGATTATATTTAAAAAAAAAAACAGAAAATCACATTGTCAAAATTATATATATTTATTTGCATTTTGCACAGAGAAATAAGTATTTGATCCCTATGGCAAACATGACTTAATACTTGGTGGCAAAACCCTTGTGGGCAAGCAGAGCAGTCAGACGTTTTTTGTAGTTGATGATGAGGTTTGCACACATGTTAGATGGAATTTTGACCCACTCCTCTTTGCAGATCATCTGTAAATCATTAAGATTTCGAGGCTGTCGCTTGGCAACTCGGATCTTCAGCTCCCTCCATAAGTTTTCGATGGGATTAAGGTCTGGAGACTGGCTAGGCCACTCCATGACCTTAATGTGCTTCTTTTTGAGCCACTCCTTTGTTGCCTTGGCTGTATGTTTCGGGTCATTGTCGTGCTGGAAGACCCAGCCACGAGCCATTTTTAATGTCCTGGTGGAGGGAAGGAGGTTGTCACTCAGGATTTCTCCCATTGATGCGGTGAAGTAGTCCTGTGCCCTTAGCAGAGAAACACCCCCAAAACATAATGTTTCCACCTCCATGCTTGACAGTGGGGACGGTGTTCTTTGGGTCATAGGCAGCATTTCTCTTCCTCCAAACACGGCGAGTTGAGTTAATGCCAAAGAGCTCAATTTTAGTCTCATCTGACCACAGCACCTTCTCCCAATCACTCTCAGAATCATCCAGATGTTCATTTGAAAACTTCAGACGGGCCTGTACATGTGCCTTCTTGAGCAGGGGGACCTTGCGGGCACTGCAGGATTTTAATCCATTACGGCGTAATGTGTTACCAATGGTTTTCTTGGTGACTGTGGTCCCAGCTGCCTTGAGTTCATTAACAAGTTCCCCCCGTGTAGTTTTCGGCTGAGCTCTCACCTTCCTCAGGATCAAGGATACCCCACGAGGTGAGATTTTGCATGGAGCCCCAGATCGATGTCCATTGACAGTCATTTTGTATGTCTTTCATTTTCTTACTATTGCACCAACAGTTGTCTCCTTCTCACCCAGCGTCTTACTTATGGTTTTGTAGCCCATTCCAGCCTTGTGTAGGTCTATGATCTTGTCCCTGACATCCTTAGAAAGCTCTTTGGTCTTGCCCATGTTGTAGAGGTTAGAGTCAGACTGATTAATTGAGTCTGTGGACAGGAGTCTTTTATACAGGTGACCATTTAAGACAGATGTCTTTAATGCAGGCACCAAGTTGATTTGGAGCGTGTAACTGGTCTGGAGGAGGCTGAACGCTTAATGGTTGGTAGGGGATCAAATACTTATTTCTCTGTGCACAATGCAAATAAATATATATAGTTTTGACTATGTGATTTTCTGTTTTTTTTTAAATATAATCTATCTCTCACTGGTAAAATTAACCTAGCCTAAAAATTCTAGACTGTTCATGTCTTTGACAGTGGGCAAACTTACAAAATCAGCAAGGGATCAAATACTTATTTCCTTCACTGTATAGGAGTTGCGCTGTAAATGACAGTTTACAGCGTAATCTCGCGAGACTACGCCTACTGTGCTGTAAATCACAGAGAAGTGCAGAGAAGTGGTCAGGATTCTGAATACACATCACGTCCTGGCTGGAGGTAATGTATATTCATTGTCAGGACACTGCAGTAATGTTATAGTGTGTTTATGTGGCTACACATAACGATATAGCTATATCGCTATCTGTAGTGTAAATGAATGGAGAGAAGTGTATGACGCTGATTGGTCACTGATTGGTCAGCGTCATACACTCCTCTGTACAACGCCCACTTGGCCATATAGTAATACACACCCAGTTGTTCATTGAGAAACTCTTTAGCATAAAGCTAGTATAGGTCATAACTCCGTCAAAAATGATCGTTTTTCTAAATAAAAAACACTGTTGTTATCTACATTACAGCGCCGATCACATCATGTACAAGATAGGCCACTTATAATGTAGTGACAGAGGCTCTTTAACCCCTTCAGGACTGGGCCTGTTTTGGCTTTGTGGACACAGCCTCATTTTTCAAATCTGACATGTGTCACTTTATGTGGTAATAATTCCAGAATGCTTTTACCTATCCAAGCGCTTCTGAGACTGTTTTCTTGTGACATATTGTACTTTATGTTAGTGAAAAATGGTCGATAAATTCAATATTTATTTGTGAAAAATAGCAAAATGTAGAGAAAATTTGCAAAAAATAATTAGCATTTTTCTAAATTTAAATGTATCCGCTTATAAAACAGATAGTAATACCACACAACATAGTTGCTGATTAACATTTCCCATATGTCTACTTTATATTTGCATCATTTTTTGAACATCCTTTTCTTTTTCTAGGACGTTACAAGGCTTAGGACTTTAGCAGCAATTTCTTAAATTTTCAAGAAAAGGCCATTTTTACAGGGACCAGTTCCGTTGTGAAGTGGCTTTGAGGGGCCTTATATATTAGAAACCCCAATAACTCCATTCTAAAAACTGCACCCCTAAACGTATTCAGCATTCAGAAAGTTTCTTAACCCCTTAGGCATTTCACAGGAATTAAAGCAATGTAGAAGTGAAATTTACAAATTTCATTTCTTTTTGCCGAAATTCATTTGTAATGCAATTTTTTTTCTGTAACACAGAAGTTTTTACCAGAGAAACGCAACTCAATATTTATTGCCCAGATTCTGCAGTTTATAGAAATATCCCACATGTGGCCCTAGTGTGGTAATTGACTGAAGCACCGGCCTCCGAAGCAAAGGAGCACCTAGTGGATTTTGTGGCCTTTTTATTAGAATATATTTTAGGCACCATGACAGGTTTGAAGAGGTCTCGTGCTGCCAAAACAGTGAAAACCCCCCAAAAGTGACCCCATTTTGGAAACTACACCCTCAAGGAATTTTTCTAGTGGTATAGTTAGCATTTTGACCCCACAGGTTTTTCACAAAATTGTTTCCACTAAAATGTTGAAATTTTCAGTTTCACAAGGGTCAACGGAGAAAAAGCACCCCAACATTTGTTAAGCAATTTCTCCCGATTACGGCAATACCCCACATGTGGTCATAAATGTTTTTTCATTAGAAATGAATTAAGGAAACATGAAGCATGGTCTATCTATGGAAAAATTCTGCATGTGTTTTTTTACAGGACATTATGGATGGAGTGAGAAAGACATCAGGATTGCAGAGCAATGTGGATTGGAAACCTGTAATAAGGCCAAGCACGATGAATAGAGACATGAGGACGAAACTATTGAGCATCTCGTGCCTAATAGGACTTGAGCAGTAGATTGTGAAGAAAGGCTTGAGAGCTGCATTGCTTGGAGCATTACACTGGACACATCAGTAGTCTGGAGTTTGCGGAGCGTAATATGTAAGAATAAATATAGTGAGCAAAAAAAGGAAAATAAATCCGTGTTTGCCTAATATTACAATAAACGGTCAGGCTAAGTGCACTGAGCTCCGCAGAGCAGAACAGGAAATAATTGCTATATTGAGCTTTGCGTGGCAATAAAATGTAAAATGAATGAACTGGGTATTGCAGAGCATTAAAAGGCAACAATCTGTTTACTGGACGAAGCAGAGCAAAAACAGGCAAAAAATGAGCCTATTCAGCTCTTCAGAGCACCGTGGGGGGATAATAGTGCAGAAATCTCCGCAGAGCATTTGTGGGGACGTAGAACGTGCCGAGTGTCGCAGAGCAAAGCAAATCCTCAAAATCATTCAGAGGGGAGTCCTGTATGCGTTGCAAATTAAGTGGAACCACAATAGACATCAGACTAAAGACACCAAAAAGTACAAAGCCCGATACAAAAAAACAACACAAATATATTATATACACACACACAAATCTGTAAACTGATAAAGTATTCAGAGGGTAATGCAAAACCGAAAAGATTCCACATCACTGCGCAGCACTCGTTTATTATCTGGGACCAGCTAGTGCTAGATTTGATAGAATTAAAAAGAAACACAAAATATATAACATGTAATAAATTCATGCAGTGATATTCGAGATGTGTGAACGTGGCTCCAAAATAAGTCTCTGTGCCTATAGCGTATTTCTGTGTTCTGCTGATTTTACCCAAAATAAATCATGCAATGGAGTGGTATTTTCATGATATTCGCGCCTATACGAACAATATGGTGTCGTACACAGACCCCATACAGCAGCACATGGAGTGTCCACAGGTACCCAATACGGACCGGCGGTGCACCGCCGTACAGGTCTGTGCTCGCGGTACTGCCTTATGGAGGCACTAGGGTTTTTCCTATTACAGGTGATATTGCGGTTGTCTTTATAGGGGCATTGTGACTGTAATTATTATGGAGGTACCGTGGCTGACTTTGTGGTACGTATATCTGGGTATTGCATTTGCAGCATTATGTTTATTACCAAAACCGCTCTCTTTATAAGCAGAAACTGTTCAAGTAACAGAGCCGGGCACCAATAACTAAAGTGTCCTGTGGTTGGCACCAGCAAGTTTCAGGTTTCATTTACAGCCAACTGGTATATATTATCAATGGCTGATAATGCAGTCCTCTAATATTGCGCCCCCCTCCCCCCAAAGTAGAACTTCTCTTTAAAAAGGACTTGTCCGCTCTTCTGACATGTCTGTTTTATTAAAACTACGTTGTGCTGCCCCTTTGTTATTCCTCCTGGAAATGCATGAATAATTTGACAACTGGGTGTTACCATTCCCATGCCAATAAAGTGTATTTGGTGTATTTGCATCTCTGATTGGACAGTATCAGTGTGTAATGCCCAGTTGTCAATTTATATATTTCCAGGAGGAATAACAGAGGAAATGCACAACGAAGATGTCATGTTCTCTAGAAATTTAATTTTTATTGGGAATACAAATATTTACTATAATAGATATGTCGGGAGAAATTACAGGTCCTCTTTAAATGACTAATCTAGCCTAGACTCCCCAGAGGCACGCAGACAATCCCCCTAAAAATGAAATATTGTTGACTTTTTCCAAGCCCTAAAGTGGTTCTCTAAAGCTGAGCATTACTACACGCGATACAGAAGGATCTCAGATGCTCCCACAAGGCTCAGCATGGTCGGTATGAACGAACAGCACCTGAAGACCGTCTACAGACAAACCAGAAGATAAATCTTTTTGTATCCAGATAAACACCGAGGCCGAGTGTTGGTTAAAGTCTGAATTATTCTCTCTTCCCATTGTGTTCCTTCCAGCTGCCCGTTTGATAACACATCCCCTGCTGTATCGGTGCTATTTTTAAAAGCTCCGCAATGTCACGAAAAGTCACACACTGCAATTTTCAAGACTGAAAAGACGATGACAATGTTTTAGATTCCACGGTCATCGTGACCCAGGAGAAGTTTTCTTTACCTATCTGTAATTTAGAAGTAAAGATTCCGGACGTCATCTTAAACAAGTGTTGATTCTTTATCGCTAGAAGACATAGGTCACGTGTTATCACAGACGCCGTTACAATGTGCTACATTTTCCGTAGGATATTCATCTCCGACTTCTGCTACTGGAAAACTTGAGTATCCCGGTAAAGCTGGCCTAACACGACTCAACTGGTTCCCCCCATTAGGATGATTGGACCAGGAATAAGGCCCCATAAGGGAAGATATATGTTAGGGCAAAGACCTGTTTTGTATTCACCCTGCTGCGCAGGGACACGGGTAGAAGGACAGGAGCGAGGCTCCCGACTACCAGACGATGAAAACATCGGCAGCGTCATGGCAACGGCGTTTGCAGCGTTTTGCGTCATAACAACGACGCTCCCATACAGAAAGACGGAAGAGGGATCCGTCGGTTCTGTAATGGGAGGAAGGTGGGCGGAGCGACACTAGACGTCAAAGGGAGAGCAAGAGAAAGAAGAGGAGCGGGAGAGGAGCGAGGACTATGGCGGGAGAGATAGAAGAAACAAGGAGGAGACTAGTGTGGCACCACAACAACAGACGGTACTCTGGTGGAGGCGCCTGGCAGTATAGGGGGCGCAGCAGAGCAAAAGACAGTCAGGATCCGACCGGCACCACAGATAAGCGATCTTGGAAATCACCAAGTGTACCTAGGCTGATGATGGCGGCGTTGATGGCCTAATACTACTGATGAAGTCACCCTAGTGAATAGTATGTCAAGTGACTAACCATATCCTCCTATAACAGATTCCACAGAAGTAGGACATTGTCTGGAATAGTGTATCGTTGTTACAGCGCTACTCCTCTTTCAGGTCAGTTGAAACCCGTGCCCCTGAGCCTAAGGGAAAGAGAATACGCTTGCATATGTTGAATAAGAGAAATGTGTTATACTGTTAAAGTGAATGAAGAGTTACGGAATTAGGAGCAAGCAGCTTAAAAAGGGGCAGCGTGATAGAAAACGGAAGAACGTTTTAATGGACAAATAACGTAGAGACTTTCGACACCTGCACCCCAAGATTTAGTTGCGCTCCTAGGCGTGCCTGCACAGCATTAGCTGCCGGCTGAGGGCGGGAGAGTGAGGCAGTGAAAGGTGGCGGTTAGTGTCGCTAGGACCCACGGCGATGCCGAAGGTCAGGAACTTCTTCTGATACCCAGAGCGCAGCCAGGAAACAGAGCATAACTCTTACTCCTGACTATTCTGTGCAGTAGAAGGTAGCTCCTGCCGTGACTGCCAGAGTCGCGTTTCTACCCTAGTCGGGTAACGTGGGATCAGGCACGAGCTCTCTCAGGGGGACTCCAGCGGGATCGACATCCCGAATCTCAGTTTTCTGTCTTGCTTGCTCCTAGTAGAAAAAGAGAATCGTTGTAGGATTTTATCCACAGTAAAGAGTGAGGGGCAAGGTGGTGGTTATACCATTTAACCCTCCTGACTTTGATGGGTTTGTAGATCCAGGTGGAAATGAAAAGTCGGAACTATAGTGAAATTGTAAAGACAGATTTGCATAAACGATGATTACCATGTCGATTGTACAAATAATGACTATGGAATTCAGCTCCATTGGTCTAAACTGTTAGGGTATGTTCACACGAGGGCGTCCGTAACGGCTGAAATTACGGGGATGTTTCAGCCTGAAAACATCCCCGTAATTTCAGCCGTACCAGCATGTGCAGGCGCTTGAACGCCGCGTCCATTACGGACGTAATTGGCGCTGCTATTCATTGGAGTCAATGAATAACGGCTCCAAATACGGCCAAAGAAGTAACATGTCACTTCTTTGACACGGGCGTCTATTTACGCGCCGTCTTTTGACAGCGGCGCGTAAATTACGCCTCGTCTGAACAGACAAACGTCTGCCCATTGCTTTCAATGGGCAGATGTTTGTCAACGCTATTGAGGCGCTATTTTCAGACGTAATTCGGGGCAAAAACGCCCGAATTACGTCCGTAAATAGGCCGTGTGAACATACCCTTCAAGGGGTTATGTCTATTGGGTAATCCCTTTTAATTAGAAGCGGATAATAGGGTTTCCCACTGCTAAGATCCTCAGCGATCAGCTGTAATCTGTGTAGGAAACCATCAGCAAGTGTTTAATTCTTCTGCAGCGCCACCACAGGAGAAATTCAAGAATTACACAGTTCCCATTAAAATCAATAGGCTATTTGTCTGAGGCACAGACGTGCCCCGTCCTCCGGAGCAGGAGCACAATGGAAAGGTATGATATTTACCATGATACAAATGATTTTTCATTGGGAAAATTGTTCAGATGGTGATACTTATCTGTTAGTATCTTTCTACATCTATGGTCAGCTTAAAAGGGTGCTCCCACCTTAGAGATTTATGGCATTTAAACAGGATATGCCATCAATATCTGTCAGATGCGGGTCACAGCTCTGGGACCCACACCCATCTTGAGAGTGGGGGTCCCTATGGGAGTTATGGAGACAGCAGAGTCCGCTGTCTCCGTAAATGTGCGACTACTTCTCCATTCATACCCGCATGAATGTGGCGGCCAACAGATGGCTCACTAGGCGGGACAGGGGTCAGACGACCCTCATCTCGAGAAAGATGCAGGTGCCAGCTCTGGGAAGCGCTCCTATCAGACCTTTATAGCATATCCCGTGAATATGTCCAAAATGTCTAAGGTGGTAATAACTTTGCAATTTTTGCAGCCCATTCACAACTTTTCCGCAGCAAAAATTGCAACACGTGGTGTTTGTTGAAGATTTTTAGTAAAATCGAAACAAGCATGCAATCGTTCTGCAGCATAAATTGACATGCTGCAGATTAAAAAAAATCTGCACCGCAGGTCAATTTCTGCTTCTGTAATACGCAATGGAATTTCCGGCCGCAAATCCGAAAGGAAATTCCGCAGAAATTCGGCTACGTGTGAACAGAGCATGAATGTGTTAATGACAGGTCGAATATACCTCTGTATATATTCAGTGTGAGTATTCTTTAACGCTGGCTATAAACCTCCCCCGTAGTCATGCAGTGCTTTCAATATTGACAAAGTTCTTAATTGGGCCAGTGACATCCCGGTGAGCTCCTTGCTCTGGATCGGGCACTGGTATAATTAAGTGGTGATGCTGCCCCAAGCCTCCTCTTAATCAGGAATCATTGGCTGGGATCCCAGACTTGTTTTCGTCTCTCTGTCTTATTTTATTCTAAAAGGAAAACAGATTGCTTGGCCCATAGAGCTACAGTATGGTTAAGCCTACCACAAATGGTGCAATCTGGTTGATCAACCTGGTTTGCTTTGTGGCCGGACTATTTGGCTTTTGTACAATAAACGATCTAACATTCGAAGAATTGAATTGTGGCGTGGAGAGATGATCAAATCCATTACAGTGCCTTCATTCTCCTACAATCATCATCTGCCAACTAGTAGTTTCACATCCAAAATTGCCTGCAAAAATTTGAAAAATTGTCTTGAGTGTTCAGTCACTTAATGGAAGAAATGGATCCCAGATTGCATGAACGGTCTTGCATCAAAGGTTTATAAAGTATATTGATACCGTGAACAAAAACATCTCTTCCAGGTCAACGGCATGAGTATAAAGATCAGCTGCTCCCATTGGCATAGCTATATTGGGTGCTAAAGTTGCGTTTGTATCCAGTGTCTAAGGGCCCATCTGCCACATAAGTGGACAACAGTACTTTTAATGTCTTCTGAGGGTTTGGGGGCCCTAGTAAATAAATAGTGTTCGTTATCAGGCCCGGGAGCTTCATGCTACACCTCTGGCTGGTGCGCTTTGTAAAAGTCATTGGGAAAGATCTTCGTCATTTTTAGCCCCACCGATCCCCCATTAACAGGCATGTTTGTCTTGGACCAGACTTGCTACACTGGTGCTTGTTCTCTCACAACCTTTTCATCGTAATCCATACAATAAATCTTCTGCCGGGAAACAATGGAGGAACACGATCTTAAAAAAATTAATTCCACCGAAGGAGACTATTCAAAGGAGTCGAAGGAGAACATCTCACAACCATTTAATTCAACCTCTTCCTACTTCAGCTATAACATTTTCTTTGCTAATTATAGAAAAAATCATGACATTTGCGAAGGGCAAGAAAAAAGTTACTGTACTATAAAATTTTGGCACATTTTACCATTTCTAATTAAGGTAAGAAAAAAAAAAAAGCTTGAAGTTTCCGAAAGTGTAAACCGATCATGCAGGATCGTTAACGTCCCAATCTCACTCCCAAGTCTCCTTCTTGAACCCTATACTCTCGCTGGGTGCTTCTATGTTCATGGAGTATAAAAGAGGTGCCCTTAAAGAATTTGAAGCCCATACAGCGCCACCCTTAGACCCGCGAAAAGCTACAGAAATGTGTCTGAGCGCCTGAATGAACTATAACCCGTATTCCTTCATTTGCGAGGTTAAAAGGGTTCTGCAATTTCCTTATTTTCTGACATTGATCTAAAAGCTGCAAACTACGGGGTCCTCCTGGAATAGCTCTTTAATTCTTCATTCTAATTGCTCGCCGTGGTGAACTGGAATCCACGATCTACGACCATTTGTATGATTTGACACATAAAAAGGGCATCAAAGGCTGGTTTCCAAGAGATAAATTGTTCTGTGCTGCAGTCACCAACCTCAAATGTCATATGCATGATAATGAAATAGAGAAAAGCTCTGCGGCAAAGCATCTGATGATCAGCAGGTTCTTAGAGTGCCCCTTCGGAAAAAAAAACTGCTATGTCCCCGACCCCACAGAGGACTGCGCAAAACATACAAAGCGGGCTGACACCGGCACGCATCGGTCTTTGTTGCTGTAAAACGTGGAGATCAGGAGCGACAGTGGGGAGGAATGAGGATTTAGTGAGGAGAATAACCCGGACCTTACACATTGCAAAGCAAAACTTCCAGGCTGCGTCGCTGAAAGACAGAGCAAGTGGTGGCGGACAGGGTATTCATTAGTCGGCGCCCACGCAACAACACAATTCAAACGCAGAGTGATGTGTGAAAGACGGAGCCCGCCTGGGGGCATCTTGCTGCATACACCTTTTACATTGTCGACAATTATACTGAATGCAGAACTGTAAGAAGCTGAGCCTGGCTGTCTGCCCGGGTCATGTCATTGCTAGCAGCTCTTGGAAAGATCAAAAACTGCCTGAAGAAGGGGCCTCTGTGCTCTGAAAGCCGCATATAGAACTTTTATGGTTAGCCAATAAAGGTATCATACCTATTATACTTTTGTCTTTTTTGACACAAAAGTATTTAACATTTGATATATTATAATAAAACCAACGGAGAAAAGACTTGGGGCATGGCAGGCAGTAGGTAGCACATGAGGATCGCACCTTGACCTTGTAGCCAGGACGGGAACCTTGTCACAGTCAAGTGTAGAATGTGAATTACTAATACGATCGCGACACGGCGAAGGAACAACATTCAGAGGTTACATGACCACGTTAGGAAAAATACTTAGGTTAAAAAAAAAAAGTTTGCTTTTTAAAACCGCGCCGCTCTTGTGCATAGGCTGTGCATGGTATTGCAGTTCATTCTAATTAAAGTGAATGGAGATAAACTGCAATCCCAGATACAGCTCAAGGACAAGAGAGGTGCTCTTTGTAGGAGGGGGGTGGACCCTTTTATGTAATCGTGGACGACACCCTTAATAAAAAGTTATTTAATTAGGAAACACTAATTGGGAATAAAAATAGCATAAAAGATTTGATGCTGTGTTGATCTAAGAAGGCAAAAACAATGCCCTGAAAAGTAGCTCGAACAGAACCTCAAATAAGGAAAATGAAAATTTTAATAAATCCCGTAACAACTACTCCCATATGGACTACCCCTCCTCAAACCAAAGCCGCCCCATTCATCATCAGAATTTACCAGGGGGATTGGTGTTTAGCCTAAATTTCACCGGAGCAACATTCAAATAAATGGGCAACCGCATAATGTGCCCCCGCTATAACCTCCACTCTTTGCAGCAGCTCTCCCACCCTCTAAAATGTAGGCTATGTTCACATTGCGTTTGGACATTAAGTTCGGCCGAATGTAATTCCGCCAAAGTATGCAGCTGTATCCCATAGACTCCCATGTAAACTAAAGTTATATCATGGTATACATTTCTTTGCGGGATGGCTCTGCACTAAAAAGTGTAGTCGACTATGCTTGTAAGTACAGCTGGAAAAAAAATAAGTATTCCAGCGTATATTCCTTATGCCAAAATGAAACTCTTTTGTATATGACATTTGGGGTAAATTGGGCCCTATAAATGAGTTCGGAACATGAGTCGGAAGCATTCCCAGCGCATGGGTCGAGTGTAGGGTATAAACACTATGTGAACATAGCCTTATACTGAATGGACTGTAAGACCTTCCACTCACCCATCCACCATATCTGCCAAAAACTGGACCTCAAAAATGTTGGGTTTATGTACCATTTATGGTCAGTTTTGAAAGAGTTCCTGGTCAACATGGGGACAGCCATAAAATGTCCCTCAATTTGGGATATAAATGTTGGAGAATAGTCTGTTGCTGTATGAACTGCCTGTACACAAATGTGCTCTCCATTTTCTCTGAATTCTCCTTATTTTGGCTTCTTATTTAGGAGTTTGTCACGTGACCGCTGCAGAATGGTTTCCCCCATTAGATATGTGGTTTGTTTTCCGTGAATACCTCCCGTTACCTAACCAATCCTGCTCTAACAGATGAGTGATTTCCCAGTGTGCCTGGTACCGTGCTGGGCGCTGAAGAACCTCTCTCTACCAGCTCGAGCTTCTTACACCCGGGTGACAGCCGAGAGTCAAACTGCGATTTCTTTGAACAAACTGTCTTAATTAAAATACCTCCTACTAGGCTTCCTGAGCATGTGGGGAGAATGCACTTTGCATTACTAGAGTCTCATAATCAATGAAAATTCAAGCTTTTTGTACACATAAATGGGCTATGAAATAAATTAAAGGGTTTTTTTTCCATCAGGGACATTTATGACATATCCACAGCATATGTCATAAATGTCAGATAGATGCAGGTCCCACCTCGGGGCCCCCGCACCGATCCCTAGAACGGGCCCCTCTAAACCCCGTTCTACCTTTTTCTGCTGCCTTCCGGCCATTTCCTGATTACATGGACGGGACTTACGGAAGCAGCATCACTCGCTGGGTCGTCGTATGAAGAGAGGTTGGCACGGCAATCATGTTATACATGAACACGCTGGATTCGCCAGACCGTGAACCAAGAGCGTCTCTCAACGAAATACAACCCAGACACATAAACAGGACGGGTTTGTAGTCAAGTTGTTGCGAATGCACATAATGAATTTATGAATCTCTCCACCTGCGGATCTGGTGCATTTATCTTTCAATAGACAGATTGTCACATGTCAGCAGTCGGCCGCCTGTCAGCAGTAAACATTCTCCAGTTGTCATTCTGCAATCATTTCCAAGGAGAAAGAAGCGGGTGAAAAAAAAGTGATCAGGATTATGAAGTATATGTAGGAAGATTATTTCAATCACGGCTCCTTACCTGCAGTCTCAATGTGTTTTGATTGTTGATGCAAAGACGAAGAGGGCGCATTTATTTTACTATGTAGATGTGATTCCAGGGAAGTATTTATGCTAAAAGAGGATCTGTCAGCTCTCCTGACATGTCTATTTTTAGTAAATTTTTGTTTTCCCCCACAATATAACAATTCTGAAACCATCTTTTCTCATAATTCTACGGTTCCTCTGTTATTCCTCCTGGAAATGTACGAATAAATTGACAACTGGGTCTTACCATACCCGATGGAATTACACAGTCTTACACTGTCAGGACTGATTGGATAATGTCACAATGTGCACGGACAATCACAATTGACAAAGGGAATTGTTACGCTGGTTGTCAATTTATTCATAGAAGTCCAGGAAGAATAACCGAGGGACGGCAAAATTCAGAGTTCTAAGAAAAGATGCTCCAGTATTGTCTTTTTGGCCAGAAAACAACAACCCAAAAACTCAACATGTCGCTATTGAGATTGTAATAATAGGATGTGTGGGCTTCATTAGTGCAGTGCCAGCTTTTAGCCAGCAGGTGTCCCTGTAGTATTAGGCCCCTGCACATCATCTATGTAGAGAAGTAGAGTGTGTCCAATCAGATCAGATCAGACCGCACAGTATTGTGGAAAGAACAAATGAATCTATGAAAATTCACACAATAGTTTTTTAAAACAAGAATGTCCTTAAAGGGGTATTCACATCATTTAAAATTACGGTATAATCGCTAGGATGTGCCATCACTTTATGATCAGTGAGGGAACTAGACCGATCCTAGAAATAAAGGAGCTTAAAGCCGCAAGTGAATGGGGCTGGTAACAGTTGCCTGGACAGCCGGGTGACCGGCAGCGGATGGGAAACTTAGAAGGGGACACAGTGCTAAATCAGCGCTGTGGTCCCTTAATTTTCAGGATTAGTGTGGGTCTCATTATGTGAACACAACCTTAGTCTTCTTATCTTGGTGGAGAGATGTTTTAATATTTACCTGAAATGATACATAATAGAAAAAGAAGGTCTTCTATTACCGGAAGATGTTTTGCTGACGGTCTTTATAGCGGGACCCTGTTGGGGCAAATCAGTCCATCCGAGTGGCAGACATGCCGCCATTAATAACCCGAGGGGCAGAAGGCGCAGCAGCCGAGGTTGTGTGCACATTTTTACCCTCTTGGGAATAGCTGGTAGCGTGACCCGTTTGCAGCGATGTGTAATTACGCCTGAATAATCACATCAGTGTGTTACGAGACACAAAGCATTTGTGCGGTCGCACGGGGCAGGGTGCAATTACTTGACGTAAAGATGCGTCTCATCGACTCATAAAATATTAAGCAGCCAGAGGAGCCGTAATAAGAAATGACACAAACAGAGAAAAAAAAAATGCTGAGCGTCTTAGGTAGCCCCCCAGGTTTACAGGCAGACCCCTAATTATTTATCCTTCACCGTGTAAGCCTCATCACGTGTCCTTTATCATATTACGTCAACCCAACCAAAAAAATCCCAACATTTCACTACTGAGATGTGAATAATAGGACGTGTGTGGGCGGCATTTCAGCTCCAACGTTATCCATGTGCTTTATAAAATATTCACCCTTGTCAGCTGAATCCGGATAAATCACCGCAATGTAAAGGCACTAAAAGGGATTAAAAACCTAGATTGTAAGCTTGTCTAACTAGACATATAGATGTAGCAGAGCTGAGTTTATCGTTTACAATGGTTTTCTGGTTTCGCAAATAAATCTTGCACAATGCCTCGCATCATTAAAAAAAAGTGTGCAGTTTGGTAATATACGTTGTGGATCAATTCAGTTTTCAAGATCTCTGCTTGCGGTCAGCGAAGGGTAACGTTTATAGTTTACGTCCAAAGGATGAGAATATATCCTTGTCGTTTGATGGACACGCACGTGTGAGATAACTGTACGGTGCCTGTAATCAGCCGTCTACCTGTGTAATCTTCATGACCAGGACAGATTGCCATCCTCTGAAAGTAACCAGTGAACATTCAACCCCTTACCACCTCCTCCACCTCAAAAAACATTTCTCTAATCCACTTTTTCCTCAACCTTGAGTCAACAAGAAATGCTAGTACATGTCCTCATCATCTCCCGGCTAAACTACTGCAACATCCTTCTCTGTGGCCTCCCATCGTTTCACCTCCGCCTCTCCTCCATGCCAATCCCTCCACTGCCCTGCGAATTCTGTTCAAAATATTAACAATGACATACAAGGCTGTCCGCAACCTGTCCCCGCCATACTTTTCGGCCCAAATCTCCCGGTACCTCCCCAGACAAAAACTCTGATCCTCAAAAGACCTTCTGCTCTGTTCTCCTCTAATCTGCTCCTCATCATCGTCTCTAAGATTTCTTCCGTGCATCCCCCATACTCTGAAACCCTCTACCCCAACACAACAGACTCTCTCCCCCATAACCTGATAAACCCCCTCTACACTCTGCAATAACCCCACTGCCACTACTCTCACCTCTCCGTGCTCCTTCCCTAGTAGATTGTAAGCCCTCGTGGGCAGGGTCCTCTCTCCATCTGTCATTCATTAAGCGAATGTTTATTGTACTTGTGTTTATTCTCTCATGTTGCGTACTCAAAAGGGGTTGTCCAGTCAAAAGAAATTGATGACCTATCCTCAGGATGAGCCTTCAATATTTGATCGGTGAGGGTCTGACTCCCGGCACCCCCACCGATCAGCTATTTTGAAGGGGCCATGGAGCTCGCTCGAGCGCTGCTTCCCTTTCTTTTCTTCCTGCTCGTACTGCGAATCACCGACATATTTGCAGCGGCGGTCCACCGTATTACAGACTTCTCCCATTCATGTGCATCAGAGAAGGCTGTAATACTGTGAACCGCGGCTTAAAGTGAGTCGGTGATTCACAGTAGGAGCTGCGACATGAATGAAGGGGAAGCTGCGCTCGTACGAGCTGATCGGCGGGAATCCCAGGTGTCGGATCCCACAAATCAGGTATTGATGGCCTATCCTGAGGATAGGCCATCAATTTCTTAAGACTAGAAAACGCCTTTAAACTTATTTTTTTCCATATGTGCAGCATCCTGGAATTAATGGCACTTTAAAATAAATAATAATAAGGTTCCCATTCATCTACTGCAAACAGAGATCTTGAAAACCATGAGGAATTCATTAAAAAAAAAGAAAATCATTGTTTTTCCTAATACAATAAATTAGCTTTATTTGATGAATCCAGAAAACTCCTTTAACCTTTGGAGCTGCATCATCGTGATAACTTTTTTAGTTACCTGGCTTGTCTTACAAAGTGCGGTAATCAGCTGATCATAATCTGTGATTGACAGGGGAGCTGCATTTGGCTGTATATTTCCCCTGAAGCAGAAATATAGCATTACATACCTTATAATGCACGGATAGGCCGTATCATCCAGAGGGGACATCACTCATAAAGAATATTTCCTTTCTGGATCATGGAGTGGGGTCCCGAGCAATAGCCCCCCCCCCCCTGACATCTGTAAGAGCATATAGACCGTGATTATTTAGTACAGACCCTTTCCATATGTCCTTTTGGAGCTTTGTAGCAGATGAGTAGTGGGGTACCCTGATTGGGACCCCTCTATAAGAGCAGATCAGACAACCCCTGCAAGGGACTGCACGCTGAAAACTACACAACCCTTATATGATAATGCACTCCAACGTAAATACAGAAGAACAAACTCAGTTCTGCTACATCTGACAAGCTCTGCTACATCTCTACATGGGCATTACAGCAGGACACAGGTGAGGTACGTCCTCTACAGCTGGTTCACGCCTTATCACGTCAATCGTTTATTCCGATCGAATTTCATATCAGCAGCCAAATTAATCAAACATCCGACTGTCCTTGGTGCAAACGTTTTCATCCAAATGCGATCAGATTGAGCCCATGTGTATTGTAATTATAGATTGTGCTTGCAATGAAAATGTCTTTCCGTTTCCCTCAGTTCACTGTACGGAGCAATCAAGCGGCTTGTGTGATGAATGGCGTGATTAAAAATGATCAGATTGCTAAAAAATACCAGCCGGATCTATTTGTTTCACTGGTACGATCGCTGTGATGGAAGGCATTGTTTAGAAATGAAAGAGTGAAACGAATAAGCGATACGTAGGCCCGGCTTACATAACGGCAGGAGCCTTTCCTAGGTCGAAATGTCTACTAAAGTGGTGTTCCCATCATAGACATTTAGGGCATATCCATAAATGTTTGATTGGTGCCAGAGGTGGACCCCGATCTATCTCCAGCGCCCTACCTGGTAATACTGCCACCGGCCACCGCGTCTAGGCGGTTAACGAATGGAGAGGTAACTGCGCAACTAGGTTGTCTGTGTAATTCAGGACAGAACAAGTCCTGCAAAGCGAGTGACAATCTTACTAACCGCTCTCCTCTCTGGCCGAGAGATGAGGATATTGAGCAGAGGACTTCCCTCTAATAACTTTTCTAAAGTAGAGTACCCCTTTAAGGAATTACTTGTCGAACATGTTCTGAACTTGCACAGAGTGAGATTGGGCAGAGCTCAGCCCCTAAAGGGTGACCATGCAGGATCTCCTAAGCGCTCCCGTAATCGGCGTTAATAGAGAGTGTAGCGATTAAGAAAGTCGTTACAGTCACATCATGCGGCATCAGTCTAGTTAAAGGGGTTATTAAATCTTAGTGCAATCTAAAAATAAAAACGGTCAAAGACATAAAAAGGAAACACACAAAAGGCAAATATCCGCAGGAGCAATGGCCGAAATAGGCAAATAACAAAGAAGCCTTAGGGAACATAAAAAGAGATAGCCAATAGGATACAAATATATTGGCGAAAAATAAGGCAAGGCCCCAATAAATATACAGAATACCCCCCAGGGGCGTACACCCATTATGGGGGAGCGGTAGAGACAGGAAGTAAGGAACAGAAAGAAGGTGAAAGAGAGGAGGGGGTGGAGAATTGGGGAAGGGGGCTACATTCAGGAAGGCACATTGTCTCCGTCGCCATATAGCGCCTCTAGTAGAACCAGGTTTTAACAAATTTATGAGCAGCAATGAGATCCTCCATGAGCCTGATCTCCGATCCCCGTCACAGCGCTGGGTCGCTTGCATGTGCTGCATTGATAAGATGCCGAATGACAGAACGGCTGTATAATTGCACTTGGATGTGACTTAAGGTGCTATTACAATGCCCGATATAGGTCGCAAAAGCGAGTGCCGATCAACGAGATAGCTCGTTGATCGGCGCTCGTTTGCTTCTTTTATAAGGAGCAATGATTGGTTAGGTATGTGGACCAGCGATCGTTTGCTCGATCATCGGCTGATCGTTGCCCTGTTTACACAGAGCCGGAGAACAAAGAAGAGGAAAGTCTGTAAATTTACAAGTGATTCGCCAAAAAACGGCAGATCCGTGCTTACCCATGTATAACGTTACCAGTCTCCGGGTCACAACGCGAGCAAATCGGGGAGATCGTCGGAAATATCCGGTGAAGCAGAGAGGGGACCCTGTACCGCCGCGAGAGCAACTTACTTACATAATTTACAATACAGATACTTTATTCTTGCACAGAAGAGCTCGGAGCGGTGACCGGAGGAGATCACGGCTACATAAGGTTTCCGTAAACGTCCCTGGAGGATTCACGACCATTTTTCAATTCACTTGAAACAAATTGCAGTTCAGTCTTAGTGGTCATTTAATAAACAAGCTGTCTCTTACATCCAGACTCACATATGCCAATGATGAATTGCTTTCGGGGGTGGTGGGGGTGAGGGGTGAAGGCGGTCACTTCCTCTGGGACCTTTAATAGTCATTAACTAATGCAGGGGTTGTGTAGCTTTAAACAAAGAACCCTCTAAGCCAAGCTCGTTCTTACTAAACAACACCCCATGCGTCTATTATTATTACGTGTGGACAGCGCAGCTAATGAAATTGTCAATTTATTACATTTTAATTTTTAAAAAAACTGGGAAAACGGCTTACAATTAGCTCAAATACGTTAATACCTTCAAGCAATTTTCCTACGGTGGCCTGGAGGGAGGGAGAAGAGAGTGAAGGCGCAATGATTAATCCTTTTAATATCTTCAATAGTCCCCGCCGTAATTCCCAGCATGCTCGGAGTCTGGTTTGGCTGTAGAACGAAGACCACCAGGCCACTCTCCGGGCTTTTCGCTAAAGCCGGACCTGAAAGGCTTTTAACTCTACAGGACGCACTGGATGAAATGCATTTCAATGATCGACAATTGTTTACCGAACGCTTAGGATTTCTAAGATGGGAAGAATTCCATTAGGATCTAACGAAAATTTATTCGCACAGTCGGGGTTTCCGTCTTGAAAAGCGCGATGGTGAAACCCTGTGTTAATGTCGCACATAATTAAAGAATGGCCTCCTCTTTGCGAATGCTGCTGGTTATTATAAGGGGGTGGTCAGTCATTCAGGATCTCTCCCTCCATCATAAAAGCTACAGAAAAGATTGGTAATTATATGATCGGTGAATAATATAGATGTAGCAGAGTTGGCACGGTCATTTTGCGCCAAGCATTTAAGCAGCACCATGCATCATCTGTGGTTTTACATAGGACTGCAGACAAACCCACTGCATTCTAGTAAAGTTATATTGCAGGCAAAACTAGCCAACAATTATTATTTTCTGGTCAGTCCCATGCATATATCAGGCGGCAGTGATGTAATGTCACATGACCACGTTATCCAATCGCTGCAGTGGGACATTAGGTCATGTGATGTTATGTTAGTATGGATGCAGCGCTATGACCCAACAGAGACCAGTGGGTAGGGAGACAGAAGAAGGATTTCAATAGTTAATATTTCTTTTTTTCATTTTCTATTTTTTAGGTTCAACAGGTTTTTGGAAAATGCTCAAATCTCAAGGGTCTGCCCTATGGAGTAAGGGCCTGCGTATCTACTAAACGTGTTCAGCTCTGCTACATCAGTACGTAATTCCAGTTCTGAATTAAAAGATCATTGTCCAATGACTGGACTGGAAATTTGCAAAGATCCAAACCCGAGAAGCATAAAGATAGAGGTGGCATGACAGTGCCGAAGCAGCACAAGAGACAACACGTGATGATCCACAAACTGACGGAACATCCCCGAAAAATGATAATCCGTCATTCCCTCACATGCCGTATTATCAGAGGTTTGAGATAACCTGCATTCTGGAAAGTAGAAAATTGCCACAAACACTTGTGCAAAAGTCTAAGGCCGGGATCACACGGGTTGGATACGCTGCGTAAAACTACGCAGCGTATCCGACCTAGAACCCCCCACATAGTGATGCAGTTTTTCGGCAGAACTGTAGCTTCTTCATTATCAGGATAAGTGGGGGTCTCGGAGGTCGGAAAGCGATGGCATGTAGCTATATGAGCGAGATAGGAAAACCATAGGAAGTTGCTGTAATAACTGCCGACACATGACAACGCACCCTATGAGATCTGCAGTGACAGAATACAGACTGCTGTAATTTATTCTTTTGATGGCACCTAGAAAATGGCTCTACCAACGAGGGGAAACATTTGAAGGTGCCAATTGCAACCAATGCATCATGTAATCATTGTGTAATTTTCATGACCTGCACAACGGCTTCCAACAAAGCGGTCAACATTGTAAAATGACGTAATGACTGGAAATGTGTGAGATGCCATGACGGCTAAGGAGGGGTTAAGAAGAAGGACTACATTTCCTTCTAAATCTCCGACAGGTCCTCGCGCAGATGCTCCTATTTACAGCTTCTGATCTCAGTCCACGAAGAGTCAGAGATGCGCAACACAACCCCGATCCTTTCATGTCCTCCGTGAGACTGCTGAGACTTGGGTGTATAAGAAGGTAGATCCTCAGGGGAGCAAAGCCCTTAGAAAGTGATATATCAAAGCATTGTGGAGGAGGAGGAGGGGGTGTCAGCTGGTTCTGACAAATCCCAGGAATTATCCCAAGCGGCGGAGTAGCTGTGAGATACAATTGCCGCCTTGGTGTGACGGAACGTAGGCTGCAACCTCCCATTCTTTTTTAATCTGCCCATTATATCAGATGTTTCTTTCCTTAAGAAATTATATGTTGTCACTTACCACGCTCACTCAGCATTACAGCAGCTATACATTATGCTTATAATAGCTTCCTACATGGATAATTAGGAAAAACACAGTTTTCTTGCTGATGGCACTAAAAATATTCCTGCAGCCTTATTCACTGGAACAGGTGCAAAATTCTGATTCATGACTTTAATATGGGGCATTGCCAGAGCTGGTAGAGATAGTGGGCGGCAGCGGAGGTAGAGGGATTGCAATCTATGCGGCAATGGGCAAGGCCCTATACTGTGGTATCTCAACTGCCTCCCGGTCACATCCATTATTAATTCCCAAAGACAAGAGACTGGAACCACTTAAAGTTTAACTAAACGTTTGACAGGATTCTGACAGGTCATAGTGACATGTCAGAAGTTTTGATTTGTGGGGTCTGAGCACTGAGAAACCCCCACCAATTGCCTTTTTCTGGAAATCAATGTATCGGGGTACGGGCTCAATAGAAAGTCTATGGGCTCATACTCAGATACATCGGCTTTCCGGAAAAAGCCGAACAGACGCGAAACGGCTGAGCGCTCACACAAGATCTTCTGCAGCTTCGTTTGAACGATCGGTGGGGGTCTCAGTGCTCGGACCCCCCACCAATCAAAACTTCTGACATGTCACTATGACATGTCTGAAGTTTGTCAAACGTTTAGTTACACTTTAAGGCCCTGTTCACACTGAGTTTTTTGCCGCGGTTTTTGGCGCAGAAACCATGGCAAAAAATGGCCGAAATTGACTCCCATTGATTTCAATAGGAGGTGGAGGCGTTTTTTTTTACCGCGGTAAAAAGAAGCGACATGCCCTATCTTGAGGCGACTGAAATAAATGCGTTTTTTGACGCGGTTTTTAAAACGTTTTTTCGGAAAAAAACGCTCCCGGTTATTCCATCTTTCTGTTGAAGACATAGCTAAAAAAAAAAGCCTAAAAAAAACACGCCAAAGATCGCGGCAAAAAACGCATGTGGTGCAAAACCACTTAAAAAAAGCGGAGCTGATTTTTCCAGGAAGAATTTTCTGCCTGCAAAAAACTCAGTGTGAACATAACCTAAGGCTTCCAGCTGGATGGAGGCGATCCCTTTGCCCAACAGAATTACCTATGATACGCCTGGGACAAGGGGGGTGAGACTAAGGGTCCATTTACACGGACCGACGTGGGCCGTCTAAACGAGCACCGATCAACGAGACAGCTAATTGATCGTCGCTCGTTTGCTCCTTTCACAAGGCGCTATGTATGGGGACGAGCCTCTCGTTACTACGATCGCTCGTCCCCATACATTTCTATTATGTCGACAGTACCTCTCCCTTTCTACCCCGGGAAATGTGATGCCGACAACGATAATATTTTCTGCTGGATAAACGATACAATCAGCCGATGATCCGGCGTTTGCTCGTTCATCGGCGGATCGCTGCCCTGTTTACACAGGGCAATGTTCTGTGAACGCTCGTTTGGCCGATAATTGGAGCCAGAAGAAAGGTGAGTGGATGATGGGAGAGTATTACAACTGCAGGGAATGAAGCCAGGCAGAGGAGAAACAAGCATGCTGTACATCAGGAGGATTACGACCCGTTCATATGCGTCAAACTCGACACGGATTCCGATGCAGATTCCGCACCGAAATTTGCATCAAATGCAATGGCAATCTGCATCCAAAGCATGTGAATGGGATTTCTGCTACCGCATTCTCATGCTGCATAAAAATTCTGTCTGGAAAAATAACTCTGCGAGAATAATTATCATGCTACTGATTGTTGCACGTTCTGCAGGGAAAAGTCAGCGGATTGGATTTCCAACACGGATTAAACCCCATTGAATAAGACTAATCCACGGGAGCATCCGCACATCTGCGGATCCGAAGATCCTGCAGTAAATACATGCCAGATTTGTCGATGCTAACCCATGTGAACACAGCCTTAGAAAGTAAGAAGACCCACAAATATTGTGGGACTACACGTCTCAGCAAGTCACCAAGGAAAAATATCCAAGAAAGAGAATTGATCACCATATATAACCGTGAGTTAGTGGGTGCAGGTCCTTCTGGTGAGTAGTCTCTACAATCTCCTCATTGGGGGCCACCAGAGAGCAAGTGCTGTAATATGTTAATCAGACCTTAAGGGATCACATGGCCGACCCCACAACTTTACTTTTTTTATTATACAAAGAAATAATGTGAGTTACTCGAAAACTGCCGGCGGCTGACGAATTGAAGATCCATCTATATGACAGACATGAATTGACTTTTACTTTACCTTGTAAATTGGGGCAATGCTTCTCATCACTGTTGTCCCGACAGTTGTTCTTTCCATTACACACAAAACTTGTGTCTATACAAATCTTATTATTACAGTGGAATCGAGAACTGGAGCAGAGCAAAGGATGAGCGGCTGAAAGACATGAGCAGTGACATTCAACTCTAATTCTGTTATCCAAATATGCAGCTAAAATGTCAGACCTCCCAATGTAGGAGAATGTACAGAATACATATATATTTGTAAGGAAGCCGATTCATCCACATTTGTAAATTTTTTATCCATTGAGACCCATGTATTTGTCCATCGAAAGCAGTTTTATAGTAGTTATATCCTTATACATAGGGGCAGTATTATAATAGTTATATCCTTATATATAGGGGCAGTATTATAGTAGTTATATTCTTGTATATAGGGGGCAGTATTATAGTAGTTATATTCTTGTATATAGGAGCAGTATTATAGCAGTTATATTCTTATATATAGGGGCAGTATTATAGTAGTTATATTCTTGTATATAGGAGCAGTATTATAGTAGTTATATTCTTGTATATAGGGGCAGTATTATAGTAGTTATATTCTTGTATATAGGGGGCAGTATTATAGTAGTTATATTCTTGTATATAGAGTGCAGTATTATAGTAGTTATATTCTTGTATATAGGAGCAGTATTATAGTAGTTATATTCTTGTATATAGGAGCAGTATTATAGTAGTTATATTCTTGTATATAGAGGCAGTATTATAGTAGTTATATTCTTGTATATAGGGGCAGTATTATAGTAGTTATATTCTTGTATATAGGGGCAGTATTATAGTAGTTATATTCTTGTATATAGGGGGCAGTATTATAGTAGTTATATTCTTGTATATAGAGTGCAGTATTATAGTAGTTATATTCTTGTATATAGGAGCAGTATTATAGTAGTTATATTCTTGTATATAGGAGCAGTATTATAGTAGTTATATTCTTGTATATAGGGGCAGTATTATAGTAGTTATATTCTTGTATATAGGGGGCAGTATTATAGTAGTTATATTCTTGTATATAGGGGCAGTATTATAGTAGTTATATTCTTGTATATAGGGGCAGTATTATAGTAGTTATATTCTTGTATATAGGGGCAGTATTATAGTAGTTATATCCTTATATATAGGGGCAGTATTATAGTAGTTATATTCTTGTATATAGGGGGCAGTATTATAGTAGTTATATTCTTGTATATAGGAGCAGTATTATAGTAGGTATATTCTTGTATATAGGGGCAGTATTATAGTAGTTATATTCTTGTATATAGGAGGCAGTATTATAATAGTTATATTCTTGTATATAGGAGCAGTATTATAGTAGTTATATTCTTGTATATAGGGGCAGTATTATAGTAGTTATATTCTTGTATATAGGGGGCAGTATTATAGTAGTTATATTCTTGTATATAGGAGCAGTATTATAGTAGGTATATTCTTGTATATAGGAGCAGTATTATAGTAGTTATATTCTTGTATATAGGGGCAGTATTATAGTAGTTATATTCTTGTATATAGGGGGCAGTATTATAGTAGTTATATTCTTGTATATAGAGTGCAGTATTATAGTAGTTATATTCTTGTATATAGGGGGCAGTATTATAGTATATATATTCTTGTATATAGGAGCAGTATTATAGTAGTTATATTCTTGTATATAGGAGCAGTATTATAGTAGTTATATTCTTGTATATAGGGGGCAGTATTATAGTAGTTATATTCTTGTATATAGGGCAGTATTATAGTAGTTATATTCTTGTATATAGGGGCAGTATTATAGTAGATATATTCTTGTATATAGGAGCAGTATTATAGTAGTTATATTCTTGTATATAGGGGGCAGTATTATAGTAGTTATATTCTTGTATATAGGGCAGTATTATAGTAGTTATATTCTTGTATATAGAGGCAGTATTATAGTAGTTATATTCTTGTATATAGGGGCAGTATTATAGTAGTTATATTCTTGTATATAGGAGCAGTATTATAGTAGTTATATTCTTGTATACAGGGGGCAGTATTATAGTAGTTATATTCTTGAATATAGGGGACAGTATTATAGTAGTTATATTCTTGTACATAGGGGGCAGTATTATAGTAGTTATATTCTTGTACATAGGGGGCAGTATTATAGTAGTTATATTCTTGTATATAGGGAGCAGTATTATAGTAGTTATATTCTTGTATATAGGGAGCAGTATTATAGTAGTTATATTCTTGTATATAGGGGCAGTATTATAGTAGTTCTATTCTTGTACATAGGGGCAGTATTATAGTAGTTATATTCTTGTATATAGGGGCTGTATTATAGTAGTTATATTCTTGTACATAGGGGCAGTAATATAGTAGTCGTATTCCTGTATATAGGGGCAGTATTATAGTAGTTATATTCTTGTATATAGGGGGTAGTATTATAGTTGTTATATTCTTGTATACAGGGGGTAGTATTATAGTAGTTATATTCTTGTATATAGGGGCAGTATTATAGTAGTTATATTCTTGTATATAGGGGACAGTATTATAGTAGTTATATTCTTGTATATAGCGGGCAGTTTTATAGTAGTTATACTCTTGTATATAGGAGCAGTATTATAGTAGTTATATTCCTGTATATAGGAGCAGTATTATAGTAGTTATATTCTTGTATATAGGGGGCAGTATTATAGTAGTTATATTCTTGTATATAGGGGCAGTATTATAGTAGTTATATTCTTGTATATAGAAGTATTATAGTAGTTATATTCTTGCATATAGGAGCTGTATTATAGTAGTTATATTCTTGTATATAGGAGCAGTATTATAGTAGTTATATTCTTGTATATAGGGAGCAGTATTCTAGTAGTTATATTCTTGTATATAGAAGCAGTATTATAGTAGTTATATTCTTGTATATAGGGGGTAGTATTATAGTAGTTATATTCTTGTATATAGGGAGCAGTATTATAGTAGTTATATTCTTGTATATAGGAGCAGTATTATAGCAGTTATATTCTTGTATATAGGGGGCAGTATTATAGTAGTTATATTCTTGTATATAGGAGGCAGTATTATAGTAGTTATATTCTTGTATATAGGGAGCAGTATTATAGTAGTTATATTCTTGTATATAGGGAGCAGTATTATAGTAGTTATATTCTTGTGTATAGGGGCAGTATTATAGTAGTTATATTCTTGTATATAGCAGCAGTATTATAGTAGTTATTTTCTTGAATATAGGGGGCAGTATTATAGTAGTTATATTCTTGTATATAGGGGGCAGTATTATAGAAGTTATATTCTTGTATATAGGGGCAGTATTATAGTAGTTACATTCTTGCCTATCAGTATTTAGTGTTGATGTCGTAAAGATAGTCTAGCGAGTTTCTTGGGAAGACAGACGAAAAAATGAGAAGTTACACGTTCCCTTCCCTGGATAGTGTTAAAATGTATTACCCTACAGGATACAACAAAAATCATGGATGAAAGCACAGGGCAATACCAATATAAAACCTGTGCTGCATCCCGAGGCATGATGATGCCGCAATATTGAGAATAATGTCAGAATTTTTTATGTTAACATCTAAATGGACTGGAGTTGCCATATAACGGCTTTGCATTATGGCGTTTATATCTTAAATGTAATGTATCGTTTGCCGTTATTCATTCAATGAAAGTAACATCAGAATCACTCACTGCAGTTCTCCTCGTCGCTCCCGTCAGGACAATCCTCAAATCCATTACACTGGAAGCGTCCGATGATGCAGTAGATCCCACTGGCACAGGGGAAGAACTTTGGGCCACATTTAGATTTGGCTTTAGCTGGAATGGATAAAGAAGACAACAGGTTCAAACTTTGGATACTGCTATGGACTGTGGTCCAGCTCAGTCAGCTAATTCTATTTATTTAATTGCATCTAATTCACAATGGAAAAAAAAAAATATAGATATAGCTACCCAATGAGCAACTATGGCTGTGGTGACCACGTTGAAGATCATCAGTTACCTGGCCGAAATACTGAAGGGACCCAGATGACATCATGCAGTGATTGGACCGAACACATCTTGACACCAACTCTATGATAAAGGCAGATCTGGTGGGATAATATCATCCACACTGTGCTCGGATAAGATCAAGACGATGAAAACAGGATGTGGTCAAACTTATTCATGACGGCATCCATCAAAGAAAGTCGAAATTCAGTTAAGAAATTTCTACAATATGGATATTCAGATTGATATGCAAATAAACAGCAGATTGAACCACCTCCCCGTCTTATCCTTCCCAGCAGCAGGTTGAGATAATCCACTGCTAAACCGACCATTCGTTTTTCTTGAACTCACAAATATTCGATTAGACCATTACTTTGGTATCTGTGGAAGATGCACTAAGGCGAAGTTCACACTGAGTTTATGGTCTCCGCTTGACGAATAGCCTACTACGCAATTTCATACCTTATTTTTTGTGGTAAATAAACATATACCAGCCAGATGGAGGCCAGAAGGACACTCTTTTGGCCTCCATATGGCAATGAACACCTATGGATACGTTTAGCGTGTACGTCTGGAAGTTTTCCCAGCGTACACGCTAAATTTGCGGCAAAAAGCATGATGTAAGTGGGGCCTTACTCACATGTGGGTTTCAAACCATTTGGAGACACTTCTTGTCTAGTGTCCAGGAACACTTTCTTGTTGGAGATGCCACTGGAGTAAGGGTAGGAGCTCATTCATATACATTACAAGGCAGCCATGCTAAGTTCCCGGCAGATGGTCCAAAAGTCCACAGGCTTTAATGTCCCTTTGGATAGGAACGACAGTCGCTATATATAAGTCCATGTCCCCACCCAGCATGCTTTTAAAAGTATATCTTCACTTATGAAGCACACCGGCTCTCCGGTCCGAAGTTAAAAAACTGATGGTTCGGCAGCACCCGCACCTGCAAAGCTCCTATGTAGTTGAGGCTTTGGCATCTGACGGCTGCCTGAACACCTGGCCCGACTTGCCTACTCTGCAGGGTCTCCCAATGTTAGTTTTAAACTTTGGGCCGTGAGGGCCTCCAAATACATAGAAGCATGAAAAAAGTTATGCATGTCCGTTGTACACCATGACACCCCCAACACTGGGCAATGGACACGACCATGTAGGAATGGGTTTGTGTGTTGTCACCTGTCAAGCAGGCAGTGCTCGCTAATGGAAAATCATCCATACCAGGACTCATAGACCGATCTGTATGGTCATTATTCTAGTCCGTATAGCAGACAGTATGGACAAGGATATAGAAAATCCCACAAATCCCCTGCAGCCACAGTCCCTGAGATCAGCGCCCAGGGCTATTATTTATAGCAAGATCTAGAGCCACTTTAATAGTCTAGACAAACTATATGCAATTTTCATAATGGCGCTCCTGCAAAGTATAATTGTGGCGTGCCGATGTGATTATTCAGCAATTACGATAATATCATCTTCTGTAGATTATTACGGTATTGAAAGGACTTCTTTAATACATGCAGAATAAATTTAAGGAAATGAGAAGCTAAAGTCAGCATGAGAAAAATGAAATGATGTTACAGGTATGAATTATTATACCTGGCAGAAAGGAAAGCGGTGGAAAGAAATACGAGTCTTACAGATTAAACAAGAGCAATTATATGGCACAATAGTGAAGGAGCGCAGAGCCGAATTATCATATCTCTATTTCAATGTCATTGTTCCTCTGGTGAATAATCTTTACTAGCTTCTCTGAATTGTATACTGTCGATTGATCCAAACTTATAAACCCAAACCGAAAATGTAGTCAGAAGAGAAAAAGTCATTTACTTTTTTGATTTGATACGAGCCGGTCACTCCAGACGGACCTAAAACCATCTGGAGACAAACCATGCCTTGTATACACTGCGGCCAATATGCTTGGAATTTGCTGCCAGTATCTCACTTTTTGGGTTACTCTCTGTTAACTATAAAAAAATATTGTAGAGGTCGAGCCAAATTGGCTCCTGGAAGGGTCCAACTGGCCCCCAAATTCTACGATACTTTGAAATGGGACCATGGAACCTAATGTATGACACGAAGCAGGGATGGATGAAATACTGGAGACCACCTTACTTTTTTTTTTGTCCCCGCGATCAGAACTTTTTTACACCTCAACAAATGTTGGTCAGTAGAAAAACATCCCAAAATTCATCACCGCGCTAAATATGTGCAGCCCGTTCCAAATCCTGATCCAGCCATTGGTTGATGCAAGCAGGGTCAGACTGACCCAGCAGTTTACCAGAGGATCCTTCGGTGGGTTCAAGCTCTGACATAATAATGGGCACCAAAGGTTCAGCAGGAGACAACACAATTTGGAGCCGATTTGGAGCCAAACACCTGCCACTAGGGTCTATTTCTTATGGGCTGATCGACAAATAAAAAATTAGACATTATTCGCATAACGTTTAGTTCCGACGTTTACACTGAACGTAAAAGCCCTGACGAATGCCACACTAGGTCATTCATAGGCCCCCAATGCCAAAAACAACGGTGGCCAAATGTATAGGCTTCGCTTTCCATAACTGTAAAAAGGTAAAAAATATAATTTAAAAGAAAAAAAAAAGTATACGGATGCTCGGCAGATGCCAAGAAGACACTGTTTGGCACCCGTCGGGTCTATAAGGATTTATGGACCAGTTCAGTGTAAACGTGAACACACAGCCAAATATGTCCTGCATGTAAAATTATAAAAAGTTCACAATGCAATTAAAAAAGTGGATGAGGGGTGGACCCTCAGAACCATTTCTTCTAGTGGTCCCGAAGAATCCCAGTCCAATACTGATGGCCTGATAAACTTGAGCTCCTTGAACTAATAGATATTTTTCTAGTCTTGAACCAGTTCATGGTCAGTGACTTCATGTCGACTGCAGCAAAAATTTCGTATTTTTGGGACCCAGCATGGCTTTCTGAGACGTTCTGCTTCATGCTCCTCACTGCTCGAATATACGTAGCTCTGCATGTGTCTGGTTAAACACCACAAAAATTTTGAGTGCTCTCTGTTTTTGTGAAAACTCAAACCAACTCCCCTTACTCCAAGAATGATTCCATGTTCAAATCCACTCTCATTATAGATGATCTACCATACAGAAGTGGTGCACACATGGACGTGTCTCACCAACACGGACAACTGATGAGAGAACTGCCTGGTTAACGTGACAGACGGCTTGCGTAGGGACTAAGGGTCCTCTTACACGGCCCGACGTGGGCCATGTAAACGAGTGCCCATCAACGAGACAGAACGTTGATCGGCGCTCGTTTGATCCCTTCACAAGTAGCAATTATTCGGGACGAGCGCTCGTTACTACGATCGCTCGTCCTCATACATTTCTATCATGCCGACAGCGATAATATTTTCTGCTGCATAAACGATGCGATCAGCCGATGAACGAGCGTTTGCTCATTCATCGGCTGATCGTTGCCCTGGGGAAAATATCGGGAACGAGTGTTCGCAAACCCTCGTTTGCCCGATAATTGGTCCATGTAAAAGGCCTGAACGGTTCTATTTCAGGTCACAAAAACATCAGATCACCACAGCGGTTGTCCAACATTTAATTTTTCAAATCAATGGCCGTCCATTTAGTGCATGGATCTGCTGGGGCCGCAGGGTGGATCTACGTTCTGGTACATAGAGAAGGGTCCGAAGCACTGGGGTCCTGTATGACATTCATATGCCCGAATAGGCTATAGGAACTGGGGTTGTCCTTGTTGCTACCTATGAAGGAGACCGAGATGCTGCAAAAACAGATGAATAGAAAAATTAATCTTTTAAGAGAATGATGAAGTCGGTGGATATTTCCCTGCAATCTATACATAGTTTACATCATGGGGCAGGATATAAACGCTATACGTCCAATGCTACGTTTCATAGTTTGCAATATTTTGCATAGAAGTGATTCTGACAAACAGTGGGAACCTGAGAAAGAGTGAAAGCTTCCTTTAAATTCATCAGAATAGGTAATTCAGAGCCATAAAGGGATGAAAGTTACTGACTGCTCGCATAAAAGCACAGCTGGCGAACTGGCAGAAAGGGAAGCAAAATCTTCAGCCTCTGCAGCCTCGCAGAGCAATGTGTCAGCGCAGTTCAGCGTGATATCTCATGGATATAGAGGCCAGAACTCAAATAATCAGCTCCAATATCTGTGATCCCGGCTACACAGATTTTAAAGTAATCCGTAGAAAGTTTCTCGCATTTTTCGGCTTGTCGTTCAGCGGACTCTTAAAGGGCATGTGACATCAGAGAACGACCTGTTGTTTGAATCAAGTATTTATGTCAAATATATATTTTTTAAGACTCTTTGGTATGTCATTACCTATATTAAAAAACAATGCTAAAATCTTGCAGTTTTCAGTCTGGCCACTGAACTTCACAATAGACTGACCCTTCCTGTTCTGTAGGGATCATTTCTCAGCAGTCATCTCATTATCATCACAGGCAGGATTAAACGGACAGGTAACACCTATATATAGATAACACAGGATCCACCATCCATAATAGACAGACCCTTCCGGTTCTGTACAGATCACTTCTCAGCAGTCATCTCATTATCATCACAGGCAGGATTACAATAAAGGGTAACAACTATATATAGATAAAACAGTATCCACAATTGATAATAAGTGATGTACAGGGCTCCCCTCCTATCCCTTCCTGCATAATGACCTCTGCACAGGTCACAGAGAATGCCCGAAACACTCCCTCTTAGAAGTCAATGGGTCCCCTCCTGTTCATAGGTTCCGATGGTCCATGTGGTTACTGTAAAACATATATCTAACAGCAGCCCAGGCAAGATGGCAGCCCCCATAATAATGCACAGAAAATAGAATTAAAAAAATCTATCAAAAAAATAAAATAAAAAAATAGAAAAAAATAACTGTTTTACGATCTGATTTTATTGAAAAATATAGGCATTTACATTCCCTTTAAATACATTTGTCATGAAGATGGCCTCTGCAACGGATCATCAAGATTTAAAGGCATCACATCTAGACAACCCCTTTCCATGTGCCCTATTATTAAGGTATGTGATAATCATAAAAGGGGGTCCCCATTCAGGACCCTTTATTAATTAAAAATGGGAGCGTCTCCCACTCTGGTGGACTCGACGTGATCACACATTTCATGGCCACCCATGTATTTCAATGGCCTATGTGCGGTCACCCACAGTTTCCCCTGGCGATAACAGTTAATTGCTGGGCATTTAGGGTCTATTCAAATGTGGCAGAATTGTTGCAGAAGAAATTTCTGCCAATGTCCCATTCATCTGAATGGAGCTGCAGAAACAAGATGGAACGGAATTTCCATCACAGAAATTTTCTGCGAAAAATCTGCCACATTTTCATCCCCCCTTTAGCAGCCGGACCTGCGGAAATCCTTTAATGGTCAGGTCGGGTGTATTCCTGATGTATCGAGCCCTTCAAATTGATGGGCACAAGGAGGTAGCCCTGGGCTAAGTAGAGACTGACTACAGCATTCTTTACCCGAAGCCTTAAAAACCTGTAAAGCCGGAGGAGAGTCCCACTCCTGCTGGCGGTCCCTGCTGGTATCCTCTGGTCACGGCCGCTGTGTCTTTAGTGCGCGTGCTCTGGCCGTCTCTTAAAAGGGTCAGTGCACGCAAAATTTAAACTCAGCCATCCAATCCCTGTTGCCCCCAGGACTACTTAAGGCTCCTCCACTATCCACCAGGTGCCTGAGGAACATTGGAACAACATAGTGTTATCTAGCAAAGGGTCCTGTATGCATCTGATTCCAGTCCTCGAGTGCTATCTGTGGTCAGCCTGTATCCGGTTATCCACTACCAGCCTGTATCCAGTCCGCTATTGCCATCGGTCATCGGCCTGTATCCGGTTATCCACTACTAGCCTGTATCCAGTCCGCTATTGCTATCGGTCATCGGCCTATGTATCCGGTTATCCACTACCAGCCTGTATCCAGTCCGCTATTGATATCGGTCATCAGCCTGTATCTGGTTATCCACTACCAGCCTGTATCCAGTCCGCTATTGATATAGGTCATCAGCCTGTATCCGGTTATCCACTACTAGACTGTTTCCAGTCCGCTATTGCCATCGTCATCAGCCTGTATCCGGTTATCCACTACCAGCCTGTATCCAGTCCGCTATTGCTATCGGTCATCAGCCTGTATCTGGTTATCCACTACCAGCCTGAATCCAGTCCGCCTTTGCAGTCCGCTGGCGGTGTCCTGCTACCCACTACCTGCCTGTGTCCAGCTTTCTCTTATCAGCTTCCATTCTTCAAGGTACCATCTGCCAGTGCCTGTTTGGCCAGCTGCTACTCCACCGGACCACCTCAAGACGTAGCGACATGGTAGCCTCCCCGCAGCGAAGACCAGATACCTGTATAGGGGTTAAAGGGTGAAGACCGGGGAGGCTACTCAGAGAACGCCCTTAGGGACGACCCAAAGCCAAACAGATGGAGTAGCCCAATGGGTTCACAAACCTGCCGGTCAAAACAAAACCCTTCCTCGTGATCACTACTTTACCTCCGTGTGTACGTGCGATGCTGGAAGCTTCAGGTTTGGTTCTCCTTTAAGAATCTCAAGAGGGTATTACCACCGGATAAGAAAAATGTAGCCGCCTGCAGGTCGTTGATATCTATATATATCTCCAGAAATAATTTGCGCTAGTACAAGGTACCTCACTTACTGAGGCAAATCTGAACCTGTCAGTCCCATCATGTTACTGAGCGCGTCGTATGCCGGGGATGCGTTCAGTGAAGAGAATCAGGAGTGACAGGGTGCCGAGCTCTGTTCTCACAAATGTTATCAGCATCCCGACTTCATCCGGGAGAATTTACTTGTCTGAATTCAATCAGATATTATGAGAGTCTGACTTTTACTTTCTTTCAAAGCCAACAGCGGAGGCTCGGGTAGAAGTTATTTTTTTTGTGGGCCCTTTAAATAAAGGAAAACAATCCCATAATGGTGTTAAAGTGACGTAACGCACACATGAACGGGATCCAGCGGGGGGGATTTTTTTCCGTTAAAGCTGCCAATACGTACTAGATGAAAAATCATTGCATTTCAATTGAATGTGAAAGTTTTTCATGACCGTTGACACCATGTGTGTACGGTGTGATTGGCCGATTACGACTGATCGCTTATATCTGTGCTCGGGCGCACTTTAGTTTTTCACCACCGTATTAATGTCCTCATTTTGCCAGTTTACTCTTGCACGTTGCTGATCGGATTATTCTGATGTCCGATTGACCGGTAGCATGGTGGCAGATTGTAATCTAATGTCTACGGCCAGCTACAATGGGCAGTCCCATCAGGATAAACCCTGTCCATGTACCCTATTAGGACATAAGTCATATAGGGAATGATCACCCCGCTTGGCACTACCCTCTATGAGCCAGAGCAGATTCATCTGGATGGCTGCCATGTAATACTACAAATGTCTGGACTGGCAAAATCATCTTTTTGCCATGGATCTCGGGAGCTCTGTGGCAATAAGATGATTTCTGCGGCGACTCATATTAAAGGGGTTGTCAGTACTGAAACTACCGCTTTCAGGCTAATGCTACATGGCGATATATGGCGACCCGTGAGCGAGTGACCTCAATGTGACTATTGCAAAAAAGGTCAGCCCTGAGGTCACACAACAGATTCATCAACGGAAAATTTTTTGATGCGGATCCACATTTTTACCGCATTAAAATCAATGGCGATCCTCACGGAAACAGACGATGCAAAAGTGTCACGAATAAGATCTGTCGGCAGAGAATTTTTTTGGACAAATAGAAAAATAAAATAAAAAGGAGAGCTCCGCGTGCACCTGGACAACCTGGATATTTCATGGTCTCACATGTTGGCAGGGGTCATGTTACGCTGCACCATGTG
Organism: Rhinoderma darwinii; assembly: GCF_050947455.1. Lineage (NCBI taxonomy): Eukaryota > Metazoa > Chordata > Amphibia > Anura > Rhinodermatidae > Rhinoderma > Rhinoderma darwinii. The sequence goes on along the minus strand of NC_134695.1, from coordinate 65,377,502 downwards.
GCACGACACGGGTCTGGGAATGCTCATAAATCATCTGCCATGTGTTCTCCTAATGTGCTGACCTTGTGACGAGACCCCCCCCCCCCCCAGTCCATGTAACCTAATAAATAACAACAACTTCCTGACACGAGGACTTTCTCTAGGATGGTGATGATTTAGCAGCCCCATGTATCAGCGGTCACATGTGTGGTGGCGACAGGAGGGTACGGGAGCAGGCAGGAAACCGGGGATATGACATTAACCGTGCACACGTCATTGAGGCAGCCATTTTGTTGGTGTCCATTGACTCGAACTTGTGGGTACGGCACATTTCACTGAACGAGACGAGAAATTTTCCATGAGGGGATTAAAGTGTAACTAAACTTTTAAAAACGTTTGACGTATCAGAAGTTTTGATCGGTGGGGGTCTGAGCACTGAGACCCCCACCGATCGCTAAAACGAAGCGGCAGAAGTACTCGGGTGAGCGCTGCGTCACCTAGTGTCTGATCGCCTTTCCTCAGAGCGGTGTACGGGTTCAATAGAAAGTCTGGACACCGCTTCGGATTAAAGCCAATCATAAACTAAGGAGCACAGCGCTTACCCGAGCGTTTATGCCGCTTTGCTTTGGCGATCGGTGGGGGTCTCAGTGGTTGGACTCCCACCGATCATAACTTCTGACATGTCAAAAGTTTTTCAAAAGCTTAGTTACACTTTAAAAGATGTCCAATAGATTTAAAGGGGTTGTCTCCCGCTCTGGCGGATCTTTCCATGTATTACAAGGACGGCCATTCATTCACTGGCCACCATATAATGCTATATTTCCCCTGCAGTTTATCAATGTGGGGGGGGGGGGGGAGTGAATTAGGGGCTTTATACAAAAAGGGGTTGTCTTTGTGTATGGCGGCACTCATTGCTCCTTGCAGCTCTGTAGTACGGAGCCACGTAGACCATGTGCTGCCACGCGATAGTCCGCAGGGTGGCCTTCATATGATATGCTTGAAAAAATGGCTGCCTCCTGGCTCCTGTGACGATGATAACACCGAGTACTAAACACATGGACTATGGCTGCATGCAATGTACTGATCCGTCTAGAACATCCATGATGGAGTTACCTGTCCGCAGGGACGCAGGTCTTCTTATTTTTACGTACTTGTCTGATGTAAAGTAAAAAAAAAAAAAAGGAAAGAGACAAGGGTCACATCAATAACACAGACCCATATAACGGCTAATCAAACAGTAAGACGTTGTGCTGGTAAAAACAGTAAAATTCCGATAATCCGGCATTAATGGGATCTGGTAGTTACCAAATCGTCAAATATTCTGGATTATTGAAGGGTCATAGAAAAGTGCATAAAACTTCCGCTAGAAATCTGTCGGAAGATAAAAATCTGCTGCAATCAATTTCTAGAAGAATCTGATCATTGCTTTTCCCTCTCACGCGTCTGTCGTCTTGTGCCGAGAACCAACCGTGGAAAGATTTTACATGAAAGTTTATACAGTGAGTTATAACAGTGACCTGTAACCTGCGGCTCTCCAGCTGTGGTGATACTACAACCCTCAGCATGCCATGACAGCCACAGACTAGTCAAGCCATGCTGGGAGTTTTTCCACAGGTTATAGATGGATTTCTATCTTACAAAGAGTGGATTACTAAATGCAGCTCTGGATGTGACTGGAGTACGAGATCGGTTGTAATTTAGGATTATTTGTAGGGGAAACATATATGAATAGAACTAGGAGTTTATGGATTCATTTCGGTTATAAGTCGGGTGAGTCAGTGGCTGCGACTTTACCACTGGGGAGTCACAAATCTTAACCCATCGTATACGTGCGGAATTAAGAGAATGATATTAGGAATATGCGCTGTGGGTGGACGAATATAATTCACTTTAAATTGCTACTGAGAACACAAATGGAGTAGAGGCATTTATAGAAATTTATATTCTATGGGAATTTTTGCTACAGTTTTGGAAAATAAAAATCTGAATTTTAAAAATGGTAATAAACGTAACATTTATCATTAGAACTATAGGCCTGATTTAAAGAGGACCCGTCACCTCTCCTGACATGTCTATTTTAGAAAATACTTGTATTCCCCATTAAAAAAAATCTAATCTGCAACATCTTTTTATTTTTTAGAACTTTGAAGTGTTGTTCCTCTGTTATTCCTCTTGAAAATGTATAAATTTGACAACTGGATGTCACCATTCCCCTTGTCAATAGGACATGTCTCGGTACACTCTGAAACGGTCAAATTAGTGCTGACAGTCTCAGACGGTGTAGGAACATGCCCTATTTAAACGGGAATGATAATGGCAGTTGTCACATTTTTTTACACATTTCCAGGATGAATAACAGAGGAATAGTACAACGGAGCGTTCGAAGAGAAAATGCGCCAAAATTTTTATTTTACGGGGTAATGCAATCATTTACTAAAACACATATGCCAGGAGATCTCCTTCAAACAGTTTATCAGTGGGGGTGCCAGGACTCGGACCCCCACCAATTGAATATTGATAGGATAGGCCATCAATTTTAAGGAACCGGAAACCCCCTTTAATCACTACCTTTATGAGAAGGTGCACAACAGGGAAACATTGAGCAGAGTAAAGGTTCTCAGGCTGAATTCTTCACATTTTCCTGCCGTCTCAGTATCTGGACAGAGCATGCTCTGCTGTGCTGCATTGGGGGAGTTGTAGTGCTTATCATAGAGCGTTCGCAAACAAATTCTACACCAACCACAGCTCATGAGAGAAACGCAATACTGGATCTCAGCTGAGTGATTAGAGATGTATTTGTCAGCAGAGTGGTAACTGATTCCATGTGGCAGGAAGAAGAATTTTGAATGCAGCTTTGGTTGCGACAGGTGTATAAGACACAATGGGGAAGATTTGTCAAAACTGGTGTGACCAATTAGATTCCAGATCTCATTTTACAGGGGATCTTGGATGGGCAATCATTCAGCCAACAGCTATCAACCTTGTAGTGCGCATGTTTGGCCCGACTGGCTGCAGAAATCCATTTTCTTTAAAAGGCAGAGCATTGTTTGTTTTGTTTTTTAAAAATCTGTAACTGCCCCCCATGGTGCCTTTGGGCGATGGCATAATCCGCTCATCCCATCTTTGGACAAACAGCATTAGCAAAGTGAAGACTCACAAACCAGTAGAAGGCCATAGCGGGATTATACTGAACCATTTAGGATTTTACTGACAGTCCCTTGTTAACAGCTTTGGGTGTAAGCGCTTCATTTGCCTCATACCCTCTGGTCTGGAGAGAATAGGCTTTGATACAGGACTGTCATTATTGAATGTCCCTGTGCAGTAACAGATTATTTGTGAAAGGAGCCGTCTAGGAAGTCTCTCCGTCTAGGAAAGAACCACAAAATGATACAAGGGGAGATGAGAACAGCTTTACCTAAAGAAAGCCTAAGACAGCGGTCGATGCGTGCATGTATACAGTATATAGGTATTTGCAAGGTTCATTTATAGGACGAAGGGCTTTGGGGAAGCATGAAATGAAATGCAAAATGCAGACAAGGGTGCAGTACTGCTCTTGGCCAGCAGAGGTAGCAAAGGCACATAAGTATTTCCAACTGCAACCTGATCGGAGGCTCCTGAGCTTAGTACGGAGACACGAGTGGAAAAAATGTACAACTACTCAATAAATCCTATCTTCCAGGAAATCATCCAAGGCGATGGGACCCTCTGGTGAAAGGTCTTTCTGGATTAAAGGGGTTTGCCGGATTTCCGAAAATACATTTCACGTTTCTAACATACGTTGCAATTCAATTCCTCATTTATTTTCAACACCTCTGCTTGTACCATGTGAGCGCAGAGATTTTTGACAGCTAAATAGATCAGCAGTACAAATCTCTCTTTTGTCCTGTTTGTTACAAAGTATCAGTGCAGGTAAAATGTATCAGTCTGGAGTTCAGGCTATTTAGCCTAGAGAATTATCTAGGCTGGATGCAATTGTAGCAAACTCTCAGCTACGAGAAGTATTAGGTTTAAATTACTTTTCGTCTGGATGGAAACATTGGTTTCATTCACCGACAGCAAGTAGATCTTAATAAAATGGAGGAATTAAAAAACAAACGGGGAAACTTATTAAGACTGATTAAGACTGGCATTTCATACGCCAGTCCTAATATACTGATCGCTGGGGTAAGATGTGCCTAATTTATTAAGAAGCGCCAGAGAGTAAAATCTATGGCACCTACGAGCTGATGTAGACTTGTGCAATAATTTACGCCAGTTGCTGGCATAAACTCTACTAACTTTGTTGCACCGCCCTGCCCCCTCCACTAAGCTCCACACACTTTCAGAAAATACCCTTTAACTACACCGAAACCAAATCAGGATAGGATAGACCAAGTACATAAGTCACAGAGGATTGTCTAGACTGGATACAAATGTAACAAACTCTCAGCTGTGAGAAAAGTTAGGTGCAGGAATAATATACTTATGGTTTAGGAATCGCTCCTTTCATCAGAGACGGATAACAGAGTAGGGCAGAAACAAGGACATTAAATTCGACACCATTCTTTTGCAAATCTGTCAACGGTATACAGGTTGCTGTTTACAGCAGTCTGTATTCATAAAATATCCCGTGACTACTGCTGGGCTGACTGGGATTTTTCCGCTCTATTATCCTAATACCTCATCTCACACAATATCAATAATAGAAGTATTATATAAGATCCTCTAATACACAAGCATAGGTTCTCCAATAACGTAGCAAATGAGAATGAATAGATTAGGGAACGGCTTAGGCTACAATTCCCTATTCTACTTTTATGGCTTCAGAAATGACCAGAAACCTGGCAGCAACCTCTGAATCCTCGTAGCTCCCCCATCTATCCCGCAGCAAACAGAGGAGATTGTAATAACCACGTGTTGGGGAATTGTCATTTAAGCAATTTTCTGATATTTTCTAGTGCCTGAAAACTGAGGCTACACCATAAAGGGGATGTCCAGTTTGGAAAACCCATTTTTTTATACCCTATAATAAAATTCTGAGTTAATAGAGGGGGGTCCTCTCTACAGGATTCTCATCTCTTGGCCGGTGTGGAGGGCGGATACCAAGAGTGTCTCCCTCTCTGGAGGACCTGTCCTGTCCTGCATTACACACACAAAACATTGATATGAATCAGAACTGTGTAATGCTTAATTTCTCCTGTGGTGGCGCAGCAGGGAAATTGAACACTTACTGCCAGGCTTCCTCCACAGTTCACAGCTGATCGCTGGGAGTGACAGCAGGAGGACAAATTGTGATCAGCTTATTGTCAAGGATCCCTTCTAACAAATAGGGATGGGCCAAAGCGGAAAACCCCTTTAATGTATGACGTCCCATTGCAATGTTCAGCCGCCACCAGTAACAGTTATGTCGCCTTGCATGTGATTTTCCCTGCTCTACTGTACAGACAGTATCTATAGGATGTGATCTGATACAATGTGATGTTTAATAACAATATAACGTAACCTCTGCTCTCCAGTTACACTTGCTGTCCCTCCATGGAAACATTCCTTCTTTTCCAGATAAAATGTTTACAAGCCTTAAAGTCACGGAACAGGTTTACTTTCTGACACCTGCCTAATGAAATTGCATACGTCTGATATCCTGGGTCTTATATTATACACGTCATGCCCTGTTCACACCGCATGCGTCGTACAGTCATTTAAAGGGGTTGTGCAGTTCAGAAAACCTTCTTTCACATGCCCTATTATGGAATTTGGGGTTAATAGAAGGGGGTCCTCTGTTCAGGATCATCTCTTGGCCAGAGTGGAGAGTAGTTATAAAGAGCGTCTCTCTCTGGAGGACCTGTCCTGTATCAGATATAAATAGGAACAGTGTAATGCTTACTTTCCCCTGTGGTGGAGCTGTTGAGAAATTAGCACTGTGAGATTTCCCTGCAGATCCGAGATGATTGCTGGGGCTCCCAGGGAGAGGCTTTGTGATTTGCTTATTGTTAAGGGAAATAGCAAAGCATTCTGGCCTCCATAGAGAACAACATCAAATATACTGCAATATTCTTCTCTGCCCTAAAGACTAGTGGCAGCTTCTGGAACTTTACCATTGTACTCTATAGATGGGTGCCATAAAAATGGGTAGTGCTTTATTTGCCCCTAATTACATGTCTTCAATTAACATCCATGCTCAGACCAATCTGTCCTCAGCCAGGCAGAGTGGTGGTACATGATGCATTTAGGTTATACCTGCCAGTGCAGAGAAGAGATGGCAGAGACAGACACATAAAACCCGCACATGTTGGAAATGGGGGACCTGGTGAAATAAAAGTTATGGGGGCCCAATACTTCATGCAAAGCTGAAAAATCAGAACACAGGACATCAACCAACCATTCTTGTAACATTTTGTCCCGGTTTATCTGGTGTAGGATAAATAGAGGCAGTCCCTCTAAATAAAAAGCAAACAATACTCTCGTAACCAGTGTTACCTTAGTGGGGTAGTTATGTGACATAATGTGAAATAAAGAAGCGAAATGAGGAAGTTAAACTTACGACACTCTTTTTCATCGCTCTCGTCGAAACAGTCGGGTACCCCATCGCATTGCCAGCTGCCCGGAATACAGTCCCCGCTGCTGCACATGAAATTCCCAGGGATGTTACATCTTGTGCCGTTGCTCCCAGGTATCAGCTGCGCTTCTGCAAGACAACGGAGGAGACAAACGTATCAGGCAAATGTGTCACGAGCGACAAGAGCCGCCATTGCAGGGCATCAAATCCTAAATCATTCCGAAACCAAAAGGGAAGTACAGTGTTATACAGAAACCTAAGCACCGATATTATGGTCACACTGCAGGCTGACGGGCTGTGGGTCAGTAATGGTCCCCAAATGTGGAAGGATTGGACAATAATATACAGAAGAAAGATTAGCCAAGTTTTTTTTTCTTTTCCAACCATAATGTTTTAGGACCGTTAGAGGGGATAGGCCATAATATATTCATCAATGTGGTCCAATCGTGGGAACCCCGACCGATCCCGAGAATGCACCTAGAAGTCACAATAACTCCCATTCATTCCGACTGATTATTTTCAAGAGAAAACAGCTCCTGATTTTCAGACGTTTTTTGTGCCACTCGCGATTTTCGCTGCGTTTTTTATGGCCATTTTTGGAGCTTTTTTCAATAGAGTCTATGGAAAACGGCTCCAAAAACATCCCAAGAAGTGTCCTGCACTTCTTTTTCGCAGCCTTTTTTTTACGTGTAAAAAAACGCCGCGAAACAGAACGTAGTTTTCCCATTGAAAACAATGGGCAGTTGTTTGGAGGCGTTCGGCTTTCCGATTTTTCGGTAGTTTTTCGGGCGTTTACGGCCCGAAAAACGGACGAAAATAGGTCGTGTGAACATACCCTAAGACTCTCTCTTTGTCTTTGTTCACACCTGTGTCGTGGCTTTCATTTATAACAGAAGCCATGAAGCACTGCTGGATCCGTTGCACAATAGATACTAGTGGTGCCTGATGGACCCCATTGTCTTGCAATGGGGGCTGACGCGTTCCGCCGAGGTGTATGCCATTTTGACGGGAAAAATAGCGTTGCATGCATCGCTATTTTTCCCATTAAATTTGATGGAATCTGCGAAAGAGGCTCTAGATGTGAACATAGCCTTAGTTGATACCTCCTTGTATTGATACTCTGCATCTTTTAGTTAGGGCCTTGTTGTGCTGAAACACAGCCTATATGGCGCCACAGAATAAGGGTATGTTCACACGGCCTATTTACGGACGCAATTCGGGCGTTTTTGCCCCGAATTACGTCCGAAAATAGCGCCTCAACAGCGCTGACAAACATCTGCCCATTGAAAGCAATGGGCAGACGTTTGTCTGTTCACACGAGGCGTAATTTACGCACCGCTGTCAAAAGACGGCGCGTAAATAGACGCCCGCGCCAAAGAAGTGACCTGTCACTTCTTTGGCCGTAATTGGAGCCGTTATTCATTGACTCCAATGAATAGCAGCGCTAATTACGCCCGTAATGGACGCGGCGTTCAAGCGCCTGCACATGCCGTTACGGCTGAAATTACGGGAATGTTTTCAGGCTGAAACATCCCACGTAATTTCAGCCGTAACGGACGCCCTCGTGTGAACATACCCTTACAAGAACACAAAAATAAAAAATTCAAGCTAATGAGTCAATGAGTTAAATAAAATGCAAAAAAGTTGGAAAATTTTCTTCCGGATCGAACTGGATAAAAATGGATTCCATACAACCTAACTACTAAAATATGTACCAATCACAATGTTTTAGTTTAGACTCCCAAACAGTGGAGGGCAGTGTTATAAAAAAAAAAAAAGTTCATGGGAGAAAAGGTCATTGTTCATTTTTCTTATTGGCCAGGATGATGTCATCAATAGGAAACGACTACAAAAAATGAATAAATTATATATATATATTTGAGAAAAAAGACTTTATAGCCAGAGACACTGAATTCAGTGCAGACCATAACAGAAATTCACATTGCATATTTCTGTACATTATCGTTGTGACAGCTGCTACCTTAGTACTCCCTACTACAAAGTTCCCCCGAGGCTTTTACCTACTTTTCCTAGTGAGGAGAAGCCATGTATTCAGACACACAGCTCCTTGTAAGTAGGTCGCGTTATGTAAACTTGGAACGCTGTGGGTTGTTGGCACCTTCTGGAGAACGTCAGAAACGTCTTCGCCAACCAGAAAGTTGCAAAACATATTGTAGACTGGCGTAGGACACAGCACGGCCGCAATACTAAAATGCTTGATTACAGAGCATCAAAATGCTTGTGGTCACCATTGGAGACTCTAAAAATATATTTTCCCGAATATTCAATTTCTTATAAAAGACCAAAAATTGTAGCTCATTGGTTTTTCCATTAGGTGGGATCCTAAAAGGCCCATCATTGCTTTATTATGCCCATGTTAGTGAACCATTGTCCAGGGAATTCCTGTATGCTTCAAATAGATGTGAATATAGATCGCAAATAAAACATTGCAAAGTTTTTCAAGCTCCACTACGTTCTAAAGGCTGAAAATTGTGGAGAAAAAAAATCCAAGCAAACAAAATTAAAATTGAAAGGAGATTTTTACAATGTAATCCTAAAATGTCAGGAGGGCACATTAGAGGTGGCAGAGATTCTTTACATTTCTGGAAATGAGAGATGACCAAGTACGTGTAGCCACCTGGAAATTATGGAATCCTCTGGGTGGTCAACTAAGGTTGGTGTTGATTTCCCGCTCCAATAAAACCCTCTCTGGTGTCCTGTGAAGTTGCGATTCCATGTCCGATCCATGCCAGGGAGTTCTGCCATGATTTAACAGATTATATTTATAATATAATCATTTCTTTATACAGCCCGGCAGACCATGATGCTGCCCAGTGCGGCCATTTAGTGGGCCAGGTGCGGGGTAGCCCACTAGGAGAAGCTCAGAGATCTCAAGATTGTAGGATCCCAGGTAAGATTTGGAGAAGGGGGTGAAAAATTGGCCTAGCTTGGGGAAAACCTGGTGCCCTCCAGTTGTGCGCTGTTTTAGAGTGCCCTCTGTGCTGTCCCAAAATGGCTGCAGCACTTCTTAGACTACGAGTCTGAGACACTCCCACTGTTCTCACATTGGCCGGAGCTTCTCATGTGAGCAGTTCTATCCAATCCGTGACCAGACGGAGTGTCTTAGACTCAGTCGGAGTAGCACTGCAGCCATTTTGAGACAACCCAGAGGGGACCCTAAAAGGACAGATCCATGGCAGAAATGGGTAACTGGAGGCTACCAGGTAATATTACCCCATATACACCATCATATTTATAATTTAATCCTGAGACCGGAGGGTCGCTTTAACATAGAACAAAAGGTTTTGCCCAACCTAGGCCAATTTTTCATCCCCCTCAACTCTTATCCGGGATCTTACAATCTTGAGATCGGAGGTTCTCCTAGTGGGTTACCCCACACATGGCCCATTCATTGGCCGCATGGGGCAGCGTCATGATCTGCTTGGCTGTATAAATAAATGCTCACATAAATCATGGCAGAACTCCCTGGCATGGACCGGACGTTGGATCCCAACATCACAGGACACCAGAAAGGTTTTTGTTGGGGCACGAAATCAACACCAACCAAATTTGATATGGGCTCTTTCCTCATAGCCCCATTACTCTGGTAAGTGAGCATGTTGTATACAGAATTCAGACCATCTCTACAATACATTTTACTCTGTATGCTGCGGAAATGTTCATTGCAGATTGTCTTTGTAAGGTCTGTTTATCCTTTCCAAGTAACCATTAACGGTTCTGGTTTGTTGTTGCTTGTTTTTTTCATTAAATGAATGTAACGTCTCTTGTGCGGTGTTTTAAAGTACGGCTTGAATGGCTTCCAGGATTTCTGAAGCCACAGGGTGAGATGTTGGGCTTAGAGCCAACCTCAGAGACTATAATCTTAAGGATTTGTATTTCCTCAGAGGGCAAGGCAAAATTTCAGGTCATTCGATTCCCTCCTTGTAAAGTGCACTTTGCGCTTCAATCTGTGATGATCTCAGCTATCATCATTGAACTAAAAGGCTCTTATTACTACACACAAGGCTCTGTAATGGACGTCTCCATTGTATACAGGCACCTGAAAAGCATTAAAAATACTACACACTTGGTGGGGGTCGTCCTTGGTAGAGGACACAAGTTCAGGTTCCTACATGGATCCTGCAGGCAAGTCCTATATACAGCTTTAAAGGGTGGCCATAGATGACTAAATATACACAACCATGAGTAATAACCAGCAGGTTGCGGACCCACTGTTATACTCAACTGGTTTGACTTTAGTCAATCAGCAGTTACGACACTATTCAGTGAAAGCGCAACTTGATTGCAGGGAGATATTCCAAATTATGCTGTTTTTAGGCGCATAAGGAACTGGGCGAATCCAAATTGTTCGTGAACCTTTAGAGCGATAAAGGCCTGATGTAATACAACCGTCAACGCATATATTAAGAAACCTAAGAAGGTCCATTGCCGGAGTCCTGAATGGCCAAGTTACTTTTGAACAAGGCCCGGCCAAATAAATGGATAAGTATTCTACCTGCAGACCCACTTGGTACCCCTTGATTTTCATATCTTTCCAATGCTACAGAAATACCCTCTAGGCTTAGGTTTCCTCCTGAGGACCACATCGAGGAGGAACTACAAAAACGGCAATGAAATAGGGAAAAGGCATTATGTCAATGGGGTTTCTGTGACCAAAGTGGCCAATCACCTAGACTTTTTTCTTCTCCTATTACTTATAATGCTCAACACAAGAACGTTGCACAACTTTTAAGGCAATGATGTGACTTCCATGTGTATCCCCCCCTGCCCTTTTCATGCGATATGTCCATTATACTGGGAAAGACATGTTGTAAACCCTTGGCAGCTGCTGCATCACAGTGGCTTCCATTTGATTCCAATGTGTAACTTTAACCATTCTGAGATGCAAAGCTTACAAAGACTTTTACAAAGTCAGATTTTCCAAGCGATAAATTTGCAAAAAAAAAAACAACGATTTGGCAATTCCCATACAAGACTGCCATGAGCCCACCCCCCTCCACAATGATTGTTCCTCGGCTGTATTTGTTCCTGCAGTCTTGCAGCTGTACAAGTTAAACCTCAGGAAACTTTTCAGAAAAAATGATAGGAATGAGGATTCCTCACGGTCCACAGGATATGAGACATATTGCCTCCAAGAATAAATGGCTTCTCGGTGAAATGACGTTTTCTCTTGCCTTTTTTATGAAGTCGTGCAAAAGGATGACACATTGAAACCAAATGAAGCTTAAATGATGATGTGCACGCCTCATTTCCTAATTATCGCTGCACATTAATAACACTATGATATGAGATAAGATAGCAAATTTCATTTCACATGCCACAGCCGGTGGGCCCTCCGGTGTGCTGTTCGTGACCTACAGGGCAGCCATCCCATTGTAAGCGGGAGGCAGTGAACTTTCTTCTGTTCTTCTTTCTCTTCCATTCCAATGATTTCTCTGGACACAAAGGAACCATTAACTGCTCAGATAAAATAAATAGCGCCATTACTTTTCTAAACATCGGCTAAAAACTCCTCTTTCCAAATGCCAGAGCCCCGTCAGTAGGGTACAACACAGGCTGAGATCCCCATAGAGGTCTGAACAATTCATAAGTCATACAATGCAGCATTTTCCGAATACCTTTATAATCTATAAGTTTCCCTAAAAGAAAAACAGGCAAGTGAGTCTCATCACACCTTCTGACAGGTGTTTTAAAGCCAATCATGTGCTCCCACAAAGCCAATCATGTGCTCCCACAAAGCCAATCAGCGGAGAGATAAACTCTGCTTAAAATACAGCACATATAATCCTAAAAAGATCAACCCTCCTCCCCAAATCACCAGAAAGTATCATTTCTATTATCTTCTAACAAGTTGTTACAGAGGATCTGTCAGCTCTCCTGTGTGGTGTAGTATAGAGGATCGGTCAGCTCTCCTGTGTGGTGTAGTATAGAGGAGCTGTCAGCTTTCCTGTGTGGTGTAGTATAGAGGAGCTGTCAGCTCTCCTGTGTGGTGTAGTATAGAGGAGCTGTCGGCTCTCCTGTGTGGTGTAGTATAGAGGATCTGTCAGCTCTCCTGTGTGGTGTAGGATAGAGGAGCTGTCAGCTCTCCTGTGTGGTGTAGTATAGAGGATCTGTCAGCTCTCCTATGTGGTGTAGTATAGAGGAGCTGTCAGTTCTCCTATGTGGTGTAGTATAGAGGAGCTGTCGGCTCTCCTGTGTGGTGTAGTATAGAGGATCTGTCAGCTCTCCTGTGTGGTGAGGTATAGAGGATCTGTCAGCTCTCCTGTATGGTGTAGTATAGAGGATCTGTCAGTTCTCCTGTGTGGTGTAGTATAGAGGAGCGGTCAGCTCTCCTGTATGGTATAGTATAGAGGATCTGTCAGCTCTCCTGTGTGGTGTAGTATAGAGGATCTGTCAGCTCTCCTGTGTGGTGTAGTATAGAGGATCTGTCAGCTCTCCTGTGTGGTGTAGTATAGAGGATCTGTCAGCTCTCCTGTGTGATGTAGTATAGAGGAGCTGTCAGCTTTCCTGTGTGGTGTAGTATAGAGGAGCAGTCGGCTCTCCTGTGTGGTGTAGTATAGAGGATCTGTCAGCTCTCCTGTGTGGTGTAGTATAGAGGAGCTGTCAGCTCTCCTGTGTGGTGTAGTATAGAGGAGCTGTCGGCTCTCCTGTGTGGTGTAGTATAGAGGATCTGTCAGCTCTCCTGTGTGGTGAGGTATAGAGGATCTGTCAGCTCTCCTGTATGGTGTAGTATAGAGGATCTGTCAGTTCTCCTGTGTGGTGTAGTATAGAGGAGCGGTCAGCTCTCCTGTATGGTATAGTATAGAGGATCTGTCAGCTCTCCTGTGTGGTGTAGTATAGAGGATCTGTCAGCTCTCCTGTGTGGTGTAGTATAGAGGAGCTGTCAGCTCTCCTGTGTGGTGTAGTATAGAGGAGCTGTCAGCTCTCCTGTGTGGTGTAGTATAGAGGAGGTGTGAGCTCTCCTGTATGGTGTAGTATAGAGGATCTGTCAGCTCTCCTGTGTGGTGTAGTATAGAGGATCGGTCAGCTCTCCTGTGTGGTGTAGTATAGAGGAGCGGTCAGCTCTCCTGTGTGGTGTAGTATAGAGGAGCGGTCAGCTCTCCTGTGTGGTGTAGTATAGAGGAGCGGTCAGCTCTCCTGTGTGGTGTAGTATAGAGGAGCGGTCAGCTCTCCTGTGTGGTGTAGTATAGAGGAGCGGTCAGCTCTCCTTTGTGGTATAGTATAGAGGAGCTGTCAGCTCTCGTGGGTGGTGTAGTATAGAGGAGCTGTCAGCTCTCCTGTGTGTAGTATAGAGGAGCTGTCAGTTCTCCGGTGTGGTGTAGTATAGAGGAGCTGTCAGCTCTGCTGTGTGGAGTAGTATAGAGGATCTGTCAGCTCTCCTGTGTGGTGTAGTATAGAGGATCTGTCAGTTCTCCTGTGTGGTGTAGTATAGAGGATCTGTCAGCTCCCCTGTGTGGTGTAGTATAGAGGATCTGTCAGTTCTCCTGTGTGGTGTAGTATAGAGGATCTGTCAGCTCTGCTGTGTGGTGTAGTATAGAGGATCTGTCAGCTCTCCTGTGTGGTGTAGTATAGAGGAGCGGTCAGCTCTCCTGTGTGGTGTAGTATAGAGGATCTGTCAGCTCTCCTGTGTGGTGTAGTATAGAGGATCTGTCAGCTCTCCTGTGTGGTGTAGTATAGAGGATCTGTCAGCTCTCCTGTGTGGTGTAGTATAGAGGATCTGTCAGCTCTCCTGTGTGGTGTAGTATAGAGGATCTGTCAGCTCTCCTGTGTGGTGTAGTATAGAGGAGCGGTCAGCTCTCCTGTATGGTGTAGTATAGAGGAGCTGTCAGCTCTCCTGTGTGGTGTAGTATAGAGGATCTGTCCGCTCTCCTGTGTGGTGTAGTATAGAGGAGCGGTCAGCTCTCCTGTATGGTGTAGTATAGAGGAGCGGTCAGCTCTCCTGTGTGGTGTAGTATAGAGGAGATGTCAACTCTCTTGACATGTCTATTTTAGTATTTCCCATGAATTAAACAATTCTGGTACATCTTTTCTTAGAGCTCTGCATTGTGCTGCTCCTCATTTATACATTTTCAGGAGGAATAATAAAGTTAAAGAGGCTCTGTCACCAGATTCTCAAACCCCTATCTCCTTTTGCATGTGATCGGCGCTGCAATGTAGATAACAGCAAAGTTTTTTGTTTTTTAAAAACGTTCATTTTTGGACAAGTTATGAGCTATTTTATATATATATGCAAATGAGCTTTGAAATGGACAACTGGGCGTTTTTTTTTCGTTATGTCCAACTGGGCGTGTATTGTGTTTTTAACTGGGCGTGTTTATGTGTATGACGCAGACCAATCAGTGACCAGTCAGCGTCATACACTCCTCAACATCTGCACGCTCCTCCCCTGAAATATTCTGTGCTGCTGTGAACTCTGCTCTTACCATTACGTAGCTCTCAGTCTGTTACCTCTCCTCCACTCTTGTCCTCAATAACACCTTCACATGATTGGCAAGTCACCACCCCGCACAAGATCCGCACGCTCATCTCCTGAAATACTCTGTGCTGCCTTAAACTCTGTGGACAGGTCAGGATCCTGTTTTTTTAAAATGCTGCTGGGGAACCCGCTCGATCCACTATATAAGGCTGCGCCTCCATCCTCTTCTGCCCCAGTCACTTATTCCCAAGCACTGTAAACTTTCAGATTGGTTGCGCTGTGAATATTCGGAGAACGTGATTGGTTTATGTGCAGGGTAATGAACATACAGACAAGCAGTAGAAGACTGACTAAGGGCTGAGCATTTCATTGAATTCAGTCTTCTACTGCTTGTCTGTATGTTCATTACCCTGCACATAAACCAATCACGTTCTCCGAATATTCACAGCGCAACCAATCTGAAAGTTTACAGTGCTTGGGAAATAAGTGACTGGGGCAGAAGAGGATGGAGGCGCAGCCTTTTATAGTGGATCGAGCGGGTTCCCCAGCAGCATTTAAAAAAAACAGGACCCTGACCTGTCCACAGAGTTTAAGGCAGCATAGAGTATTTCAGGAGATGAGCGTGCGGATCTTGTGCGGGGTGGTGACTTGCCAATCATGTGAAGGTGTTATTGAGGACAGGAGTGGAGGAGAGGTAACAGACTGAGAGCTACGTAATGGTAAGAGCGGAGTTCACAGCAGCACAGAATATTTCAGGAGAGGAGCGTGCAGATGTTGAGGAGTGTATGACGCTGACTGGTCAACGATTGGTCAGCGTCATATACATAAACACGCCCAGTTGAAAACACAATACACGCCCAGTTGGACATAACGAAAAAAAAACAAAACGCCCAGTTGTCCATTTCAAAGCTCATTTGCATATATATATATATATATATAAAATAGCTCATAACTTGGCCAAAAATTAACGTTTTTAAAAAAAAAAAAAACGTTGCTGTTATCTACATTGCAGCGCCGATCACATGCAATAGGAGATAGGGATTTGAGAATCTGGTGACAGAGCCTCTTTAACAAATGGGTTTTACGTCTCCCCTTGTCAATAAGACATTTCCCTACACACTGACAATGAAAAAATTCTGAGCATGATTTTTGTATTTTAATTGTCAGATAAACCCTGCCTAATACTGAAACAAATTAATGTGCAATAATCTTTACATTTCGGAAGTTCAGATCAATGGAATATCAAACGTTTTCTTGCCTTGGCTTTGAAGCTTTGAGTCTTCTGGGTTTTGAGACTATGAACTCTCAGCAACCTCATTGATCAGGAAACATTTTTGCTGTAAGAAGAAACCGCTCTTTCTTTTTATATGTAACACCATCTTGGTTTGGAGGATGAATGGATTTCAATGTCACGGTTTCCTTGAGAGTCACAGTTGAATCTTAAAATGGCAATTTATTTTGCAAGTTAATAAAGTTCCGGGTCATAGTTTTTGAACACACTGGGAAAATATTATGTTTTCCAAATTTAGGAAATTCTCATGCTGCATTAAAAAAAAAAAGTTACAAAAACATGGAGGAGAACTGACAGATCCTCTATACTACACAGGAGAGCGGACAGCTCCTCTATACTACACCACACAAGAGAACTGACAGCTCCTCTATACTACACCACACAGGAGAGCTGACAGATCCTCTATACTACACCACACAGGAGAGCTGACAGATCCTCTATACTACACCACACAGGAGAACTAACAGCTCCTCTATACTACACCACACAAGAGAACTGACAGATCCTCTATACTACACAGGAGAGCGGACAGCTCCTCTATACTACACCACACAAGAGAACTGACAGCTCCTCTATACTACACCACACAGGAGAGCTGACAGATCCTCTATACTACACCACACAAGAGAACTGACAGATCCTCTATACTACACCACACAAGAGAACTGACAGATCCTCTATACTACACCACACAGGAGAGCTGACAGATCCTCTATACTACACCACACAGCAGAGCTGACAGATCCTCTATACTACACCACACAGGAGAGCGGACAGGTCCTCTATACTACACCACACCACACAGGAGAGCTGACAGATCCTCTATACTACACCACACAGGAGAGCCGACAGCTCCTCTATACTTCACCACACAGGAGAGCTGACAGATCCTCTATACTACACCACACAAGAGAGCTGACAGCTCCTCTATACTACACAGGAGAGCGGACAGCTCCTCTATACTACACCACACAGGAGAGCTGACAGATCCTCTATACTACACCACACAGGAGAGCCGACAGCTCCTCTATACTTCACCACACAGGAGAGCTGACAGATCCTCTATACTACACCACACAAGAGAGCTGACAGCTCCTCTATACTACACCACACAAGAGAGCTGACAGATCCTCTATACTACACCACACAAGAGAACTGACAGCTCCTCTATACTACACCACACAAGAGAGCTGACAGATCCTCTATACTACACCACACAAGAGAACTGACAGATCCTCTATACTACACCACACAAGAGAACTGACAGATCCTCTATACTACACCACACAAGAGAACTGACAGCTCCTCTATACTACACCACACAGGAGAGCGGACAGCTCCTCTATACTACACCACACAGGAGAGCTGACAGATCCTCTATACTACACCACACAGGAGAGCTGACAGATCCTCTATACCACACCACACAGGAGAGCTGACAGCTCCTCTATACTACACCACACAGGAGAGCTGACAGATCCTCTATACTACACCACACAAGAGAGCTGACAGCTCCTCTATACTACACCACACAAGAGAGCTGACAGCTCCTCTATACTACACCACACAAGAGAGCTGACAGATCCTCTATACTACACCACACAGGAGAGCTGACAGATCCTCTATACTACACCACACAGGAGAGCTGACAGATCCTCTATACTACACCACACAAGAGAGCTGACAGCTCCTCTATACTACACCACACAAGAGAGCTGACAGATCCTCTATACTACACCACACAAGAGAACTGACAGCTCCTCTATACTACACCACACAAGAGAGCTGACAGATCCTCTATACTACACCACACAGGAGAGCTGACAGATCCTCTATACTACACCACACAGGAGAGCTGACCGATCCTCTATACTACACAACACAGGAGAGCTGACAGATCCTCTATACTACACAGGAGTGCTGACAGCTCGTCTATACTACACCACACAGGCGTGCTGACAGATCCTCTATACTACACCACACAGGAGAGCTGACAGATCCTCTATACTACACCACACAGGAGAGCTGACCGATCCTTTATACTACACCACACAGGAGAACTGACAGATCCTCTATACTACACCACACAGGAGAGCTGACCGATCCTCTATACTACACCACACAGGAGAGCTGACAGATCCCCTATACTACACCACACAGGAGAACTGACAGCTCCTCTATACTACACCACACAGGAGAGCTGACAGATCCCCTATACTACACCACACAGGAGAGCTGACAAATCCTCTATACTACACCACACAGGAGAACTGACAGATCCTCTACACTACACCACACAGGAGAGCTGACAGATCCTCTATACCACACAGGACAGCGGACAGATCCTCTATATTACACCACACAGGAGAGCTGACAGTTCATCTTTCCATTATAATTATTATTTGGGAATCCATTAGACGCTATCAAATTAATTTTTATTCTTTTAACCCCACGTCTTTAACTGAACACAGCCAGAATATATTTGGCATTGCTTTTTAATTGGTCTTCATTTTTTTGTAATTTTATATTATCTATGCTGAATAAAAAAAAAAAAAGTGGAAAATCTGGATGTTTATTCTGCTCTACACTGGAAAACATTAGCATAATTCATAAAAATAATAATTATCCTTTGGTGCGAGCCAACGTTTAATCTTTCTAGCGGTGAAACCTCAAAGTCTTTAATCCTGGCCACTAACCATCTTATCACTTCTGTGACTGAACACTGATAATTTAGTCATTAACACAGTTTTGAGATATTTTTTTTTCTTCATGTGAGAAGCCTCTGTCCATTATAAATTGTACTTTTCACCCTACTCCGATAAAATACTCAATGCTCCGCTTTGCTTCAAACAATCGCCCTCTGTTTTCGGTTCATACAGAAAAACTCTGCTTCATTTCGTTGTACGGATCGAGCCAAAAATATCTCAGAACTGGGCACCAAGTAATAGTGTATTGTGCCAAAGAGTCCGCGACGAGGCCTAGTGACCTGAAATGGAATAATTTTTCAGTTAATCTTTTAATTTATTTTTGATACTATCCTGCATTTGTGATGGGAGTGATTGGAATATGAAAGCGACACAAAATGGCTCCCAGGCAGGTGACGTTCACAATATATAAGTATTACACCACTCCGATTTTGGCATATTACTCTACATATTATCCGTTGTGTTTTTACAAAAAAAAAACAAAACTGAGAAACGTTTCCGTTAACGACGTCAGTCTCCATTCTGTCACAAAATCATTTTTTGAGGAAATGTTGAACTGCTTTTAATGAATCTCCGCCTTGGGCCTTGTTGCCCATAGCAATCTCTCTCACAGACAGAAAGAGGCCTTTTTGCCCATAGCAACCAATCAGGATGCAGCTTTCTTTTTCTAAAGTGACCAGGAACCATAAAAGCTGATCCCTGATTGGTTGCTATGGGCAACAAAGCCATATACATGTCAGTTTATACATGGGGCCCAAAATGGCTTCCAGGCAGGTGATGTTTGAATCATAACAACATCTAGGACTTATCTAGAGCTTGTATTATGTATTAGCTGCCTGAAAGCCATAAAATCCTTCCTCTCCTTCATCTACAAGCCCATTCCTAGAAATAACATGGAGCAGACAGAGTCTTCGAGGCGTCGCTCAGCAGGCAGACAAATGCTAATTTGGGCTGTATGAGGAACATTATATCAGACTTCTGTCGGCATCCATGTCCCCTCAGAGTCTGGAGTGAACATGAATTTACGTTTAATATTTTAATAGACAGAACTGCGGTACAGTTCACCGGAGGAATCGCGGGATTATTAAACCTGACAGCGCTCGTAACGAGTTACCTGGGGCAATGGCTTCAGCCTCAACGTCTGCATAAATTATGGAATTGTACTTCTGAAATGGTTTAACCCCCTGCCTGCTGGAAACGAGGCCAACATTTGGATTTTCCAATAGGGTAACAAGAGTCCTACAAAGATTCGTCACTTAACCCTTTAAGGCTGCATGGTTTGTGTACTGCGGTAACTTTCTGCAACTCTGTGGTCACTGTAAAAAGTTAACCTGCAGTCCTATGCAAAACCACAGTTAACTATTTGTGATAAGTTACAAAAGACAAGCCGCGATTCATTTGTATATTCTTTTTTTTTGCGGATAGCACGCTGACCTATTGGTTACTTATGCACACATCAGTGTTTTTTTGCGGATGCGTTTTTTCATTCCGCAAATTATAGAATATGTCCTACGACTGTCCGCTTTTTGCAGACCAGTGCCGCCATTCACGTCTAGGAGTCCACAAAAATAACGCACAGCACACAGAAGCCATCCGTGGGCTGTCTGCATTTTGCGGATACGTTGCTAGGAAAAGCTTAAGAAATCCGATAACGTGACCTTCCAATTTGTTCGCACCGTGAAATATAGATGACACACGAAAACGGCACAGCCGTATTATAGGGACATACGGAACGGTTGCGGAAGCAACTCGAAAGAATTACGGATCCAAGTACGGACAAAGAGATCCCAAGTTTGCGGCCCGATCAACGGCAACGGTCGTGCGCACGAGGCCTAAAATGTAATAGTAACACGGAAGAGGTACCAATCTTTCTATTATATTTTTTTTCCGGTGTCACTGCCACTCCTGGTTTTGACTTACAAATAATGCTGAAAAAAATATTGACCAAAATCCGCAAGTGTGAAAGAGGCCTAAGGGTGTAGTCAGATGTTGCAATTGCGGTGCGGTTAAAACCGCATGGATGAACCTAGTGGTATGAAGATATGGCGGTGTCCCCCACCCGAGTTCCCCTTTAAAGATAACAGTTATATCTGTGGTACAGGAGAGGACTTGCTCCCATCTTTTCTCAGCTTTGAATGCTACAATTTTATAAGTAATTTCAATGAACGTGCCGCATCGTCCAGCGCGAGGCCAGCTCCTTGCCATTATCGGTAATTTTACCGATATTGTAGTGTATTGATTTGTGCATATCCGGCATCGTGCTCTTCAGCACCGTGACCAAAAACAGGAATGTAAATGACATTTAGGCTGGATTCACACGAGCGTGGCGGTTTTGCGTGCGCAAAAGCCACTTACCAGCTCCGTGTGGCAGCAGCATATGATGCGAGGCTGCGTGCTTTTTGCGCAGCCGCCATCATTATGACACTCCGTTTGGATGTTTCTGTTTTCATTCATCCTTTTGACAGCTGTTGCGCGAATCACGCTGTTCGCACGGACTTCAATGGGTGCGTGATTCGCGCAAAACGCCCAAAGAACGGACATGTCGTGACTTTTTATCAGCGGACTCACGCTGAGTAAAAATCACGGACATGCCTGCACGGCCCCATAGACTAATATAGGTCCGTGCAACGCGTTTGCAAATCACGCGCGTTGCACGGACGTAATTCCCGTTCGTCTGAATAAAGCCTTAGGGTAAGTTCACACGTAACGGAAAACATCCACAGAAAGCTGCAGGGAAATCCGACCTAAATCCTGCCCAATTTGTTGCGGAAAAGCGGATTATGAAAGAATTAAAAACGTATACTCACCGTACCAATCCCCTGGCGCTCCCATGGTAAAGCTTGTCTGGTCCCTCCGCTGATGACGTGTCAACATTTAACTGCTGCAGCGGTCATGTCTCGAGACGACATATCACTGCTGGAGACCAGCCGGCAGAAGAACTGGCAAGCGTTGTCACGGGTGCGGCAGAGGATTGGTAATGGTGGTATACTGTTTTTAGGGGGTGGGGGGGGGGGTTTATGATTATTTGCACCAGGGGATTTTACTGCAGATAAGAAGGTAATCCGCTGCAAAATCCGCAACATTAGGATTTAATGCGGATCTCTTCTTCCCTATTGAATTCAAGGGAGAACATATGTAGCAAATCCGTGTTTATTCCTCGTCAGAAATGTATACATTCGCATAGCAGATAATTTGTCGCGCGGGAAAATGCCGCAGCTTTTAGATGAGATGTTAACATTTCATCCACATGGCTAGTGCTGTAATCCGATGCCGATTTTGAGTTGGTGATAACCAATATGGCTTCCATTATAGCTGCCATAGGGGTTATCACCCAACTTTACGCAAATCCTGAATTCAAGTCTGCCTTGTTAGGCATGTCTGTAGACATGAGGGATGTGTTACTGCATACCCAGGTAGATTTACCACTCCAAGGCTATGTTCACACAGGGCGGATATGCTGCGTAAAAGAACGCAGCGTATCCGTGCTAGAACCCGCAGGGAACTCCAGGCCGACAAATTGCACCAAATTGTGGTGCCGATTTTAATTCTGCCGCGGAAACACTGCTGGGAAAAAAACAAAACTAAACTAATACTTGCCCCATTCTCTGTTGTCATAGCGTGGCACCCTCTTAACTCCGTGCAGCCCGGCCTCCTGGCATGACGCTGCAGCCCACGTGACCACTGCATGAAATGTCATCCCAGGGGGCCGGCCTGAACGGAGACCAGAAGAAAGCGTCGCTATGGCAACAACCGGGGGTAAGTATTAACTTGTTTAATTCATTTTAAGCAAAAATTAAAAAAAAGTAGTTTTTTTTCTGATTTGCGATTTTTGCAGCGGAATCGCAGCTTTTCCCACTGCAAAAATCGAAACATCTTCTATTTGTTGTGGTTTTACCTTCCCATTGAATTCAATGAGGAAAACGCACACCAAAGGAGCAGAGATTCCGCAGCATAAATTGACATGCTGCGGATTAAAGAAACACCGCGGGTCAATTTATGAACGGTATCTTGGCGCATTTTTTGCGCCGCATGTGGATGAGATTTGGTTAAATCTCATCCACTCTGCTGCTACCGTAACGTGCTGCAGATTTTCCGCAATGGGATCTATTGCCGAAAATCTGCAGTGCATATAAGGGTATATTCACATGGAGCAGATTTGTTGCAGAAATTTCTGCGACCGTCCTATTCATCAGAGCGGGGCTTGCAGAAATCCACGGATGAATGAAACAGATTTTCATTGAATAAATCTGCCGTCAGTGAATACACCCCATGAAAATTGGGTAGTAAATTTTGCGGGAGCTGGAACGACGGCCATACCGGTTACGTATGAAGATGAACTTACAGCCTATGAAATGTCCTGGGAAATAACCCGATTAACCAATTGCCTGCCAATGCGCTCAGCCCTGTGCCCTCCCTTGAACAGATTCCTCCCGGCAGCAGCAAAGCAATAACAAAGACACAGTCATCCGTTCACGTGTTTCTGCCTCGGACAAAGATTCGGTTAATATTTTACAGCCGATCCCCCCTCACTCCCCCTCGAGGGTTTTTGGAAGGCTCTTAAAACATTAGCCGTTTCGCTCTTCTTTTTAATTTGCAACGTTATATTTTTATCGCCAAATAAAAGCACTAAGCACAGCTGTAAATCACGGGGCGCACATTCCCTATCTCGCAGGCCTCAGAGTATAAAAGATCTTCTGCCATCAGGCGGGGACATTAAAAAAAATCAGCACTTTCATCCTCCAAAAAAAATAAAAAATCACAGCGGAGAAGGGCATATTTCTTAGATGTGGGCAGTTTGTGTAACAGATGTCTGCGCCGTACGGCGCCGCGATACTGCCGGCTGTGCCGCTGAGCATTGTGGATGCAGACGCCGCGCTTTAGCTTGGTAAACACATTGTATAAATTTTTAATTTGGTTAAAATAAAAAAATCGCATTCAAAGAGGAGCACAGGACTTGTATTTTATATCGGCGATAAAATATGCAGTTCTGGGAATGGCGGCCTCGCATGTTTAACTTGGGAATGCGAAGAACGGGCTCGGGCACTTAGCGTTACGAGCAGAAAATAAAGTTATTATTGTACACAAGTGCCGTGGTTTATATAAAGGGAGCCGTGCCCGGACATCATTCTGAGAAGGTCTGTATAATATCCAAAACTGGACAAGGCGGCGTAATGACATCCACTACATGCCCCCCCCCCCCCCCCTAAAACAGACCAACCTTTGCCAGGCGTGACCTGCTGGGGGGGAACAAAGAGTCCCATTATTTTGGCTAGCACCTCTACTACAGTCCCAGTGTTGTCTGGGCGTTGTAGTTGTCCTATATGATATAGTCGGTGTTCTCTATGTATTCGTATTGCACGGGTGCTGTGTGGAGACGCGCGCGTCATAGTATGAACAGCCATTAGTAGGGCGATTTACAAACAATCGATCGTAGGCCGAACACTCGTCAAGCCGGCGTCCCCATATATATATTTCAGATGATGTTGGCCGTTGTAGTCGTGAAATGTGCCGATACATGTTCGATAAGACAAGAAGATGATCGGCCGGAAGTGACAAACGCCCCTACTGTCCTCCTTTGTCATTTGCAGAGCGATTGTTCGTGGTCGCACAAGTGACCCGTAAATATTCAACTCCTTTTCGATACCCTGGGAAAAAATTCCAACGGGCCGATGAGTTTTATGATTACTGCCGGCCATCGGGTGGTTGTTACGACCGATTTAATCGACCATCGTTGGTGATGGTCAAAAATCGTCCATTTTCGTCAGTTTGTCTAATGTGTAGGGCCACCGAATTTCCATCTTAGACATTTATGGCCTTCTCCACAGTTCACGCTATACATGTCTGATATACGTGGGTCGCAGCGCTGATTTGCAGAACGGGAAACCCATGACCACGTCCTGTATCGTGATGCGGCCGCTGGCCCTCAAATCCAGGCTAATAGCGAATGTAGGGGTGGCCGAGAAGGACCATAGATGTAAATGAAGGTATTGTCCTATATGTAATAAGCCATCCTTGCTGTGATTGGCTTGAGACTTTTTTTGTGATGGTCATCGTGCCCCTCAATTTTAATGGTGACAAAGAAAAATAAAACCTGCCAGTGAGCTGATCCTAAGACGTTAAAGCGGAAGTTAACTAAAAAAATGGGGTGATCCTCCGGGCTTTGCCGTCAAACAACTTTTACAAACTGACTGACTTGTAAATGCTGGCCTAGGGTCTGATAATCCGGCACACTGAGCAAATTACCTGACTAGCAGATATTCCAGGAAATATTAACAACTAATCAAATTAAATCTTTTCAATCAATCCAAAAATGTCATAACCAAAAACTAAGCGCTCAGATGACAGACAGTTAGCGCTAAGCCGTTAGGTCACATGACTGTCTTATATATTCAGTTGTGGCTCTGACGGGAGTAGAAGATAGAACGTGACTCAAAATCCGCACAAAAAATGTTACCCAATAGTTAAAACCGATTTTGACTGTAATGTTTTTCAGAAGTGGAGTTTTCCTTTAACTCTGTGATATTTCGGTTTGCATAGAAGAGGTAAATAACTGGTATAGCCATGAAGTATGGGCATTGTGCACAGGCCGACGGCGGCATATAGCTGTACCAACACAAACAAGTTCCCAGTTGTAATTGCAAGACTCTGACCTTAGAAAGCTGCCGATGTGTCATTAATAATTTTCCTCCGGTGAAGGTCGGGAGGTGCGCAGGAATTTATGAAATAATCTGCTTGTCGTTTTCTTTTCTCCGTAGGTTTTTGCAGCGGCGTTCACACAAGCCCAATATTGTTTAATAGGTATCTGCTTTTTAGTAGTAATAAAAAAATAGCAGCAGGACTTACAAAGCATAGCCCTAAATTTTGTCAACGTGGAAGAAGACAATCGGCCTGTTCTCTGTATTTTAAAGGGTTTCCCTGCTTTGGACAATCCCTACTTGTTAAAATGTTGCTTGATAATAAGCAGATCACAAAACATCCACTTGCTGGGACCACCAGCGATCAGCTGTAAACTGTGGGGAAACCGGTCAGTAAGTGTTTAATTTCCCTACAGCACCACCCCAGGGGAAACTAAGTATTACACAGTGTCCATTCATATCAATGTGTTGTCTGTGTAATGCAGGCAGGGTCGGGTCCTCCAGAGCGAGAGACGCTCTTTCTGAAGGCGAGGATCCTGAGCATGAGACTCCCTAATAGGGTATATAAAAATAGGTTTTCTAAACTGGACAACTTCTTTAAAACAGAGACGGAGAAGACCCACACCTGGAATTCACTGCTGCCATCTAACAGATTCGCTTCTGCCGATGTGAACCGAAAACTCGGGAAAATGTTAGATATGGAAAAATTAGAGCAATAAAATTCTCCTGCCCTTTCAGTTCCATACTTTTGCCAATAGGGGGCAGTATTCCAGTAGTTAGTGCTGGTATAGTAAAGATATTTAGCACAGATGATCAGGCCTAACAACTAATGGGTTAGAAAAGTAAAAACCGTGTTGAGTCAGAAATGTGTTTTAAACAGCGGTCATTGCCTTTCCGCTACTTCTCTTGGCAGTTCATATAAAGTCACCCTAACGTCCTGTTCACACTGGCGTCTTGGCTTTCACTAGTAAAACAGCAATGACAGACATAACAGATCAGTTGTGTAACAGGTCACATTGACATATAATGGGTCTGACAGCAGACGGCTATTCTGGACGTCAGAGAACAGCCAAAAGGTGATAAAACGGACTCGAACGCCAGTGTCAAAATAGCCTAACTCAGCAGGGGGCGACAAAGAGCAGGGTAGACATCATTACGTGACCACAAGACACAATGACCCACATTTACCAAGACTGACATATTTAACGCCAGCCAAATTGAAGAGAGACTTGCCACAAATTTATTAAAATGTGAGCGTCTCTTAAGCGCGGTTTACCTCTGGGTTGAAGGCTTCGTTAGGAGCTCCAGTCACAGATTAAGGCAACAATGCCAGACAAAATAGCGCCGCATGCAGCTGTATCTTATGCTGGAAAAATGATAGACACCATGGCGGTACCGATTAAAGTCAATGGGTTCCGTTGGCGGTCGCCGGTGTGCATCCTATATGTCCGTACAGAGGTTAACGGAGCCTTAAAAGAGTTCCTAGATGCATATTTTCTATTTAGCCCTCTTATTTTCAAAGAATAAGGCTATAGGTTTTAAAACTTAGGTCCCTCCCTACATCGCCCACTGAACTGAGCAGCGCTCAAGTCCGTACATGGCCTTATCTCCCACACTGTTTGGGCAATGTATGAAATACCCGTACATGGCACAGGGAGGCAATACCTGCTGCAGTCATGTCACATATTGGCCCTCCCTCCAGCGCCAACTGAACTCAGCGCCTCAAGTCCATACATGGGCCCCCTCACTGTCTGTGCAATATACGGGGCACACATACATGGCACAGAGAGGCTTTTCACCAAGGTTTTCCCTCATGCAGCCGTGTTACGTACGAGAAGACGTACATTGGCCCTATTTTCCTTAACTCCAGTTATTAACTTTCGCCAAAAATACATCTCTTGGGAAACGACGCCATGGACTGTAAAAAGCAAAAAAAAATAGGACATGTCCTATCTTTTGCGGAGCGTTTCTACGGCACGGACACCTTACAAAAAAAAAAAAAAAGGGAAGGCTTCCGTGGGCAATAGAAGTGAATGGGTCTGTAATTAAGGGACCATAATTACGGACAAAATCTACGGTCGTGTGCATGGAGACCTAAGAGAATATTCAGACACTTTTTCTTGACTTCCAGTCCCAGATGCCAACAAAAGGAAGATGATGGTCGAAAACCAGTGATGGATCATTGACTACAGCAGGTGAAGAGTTCGCACTCCTCGGCAGGGATGGAATTACAGGACTATTTACAGGGGACAGGAAGCAGCCCGGAGAATCTCAGTGACTACTGCGGATCACACTGCATTATGGAGATGTATTGTGGTCACCCAATACAAGGGCCTGGGCACATGGTGGAAATCTTATGACATACGAAGGCTAAAGTCATCGTGATAGTCTCACCGTGAGGCTCAGAAATTTGTTTTCCAAGAACCGATCACAAATCCTTGTAAGGCGAACGTATCCATAAAGTCCCATTCACCCAGCGTAAGCCAATATGGCGACCTGTTGGCATAGGCCGGGCCGGTATGCGTTGGAATATCTGGTTTTCTGTTGTATAGAATAGCGTAGTATACTACGCTATTCTATACAGCGGAAGTAAAAAGAAACAAAAAGAACGTATAGCACGCAACATTTTTTTATTTTTAAAAGTGGCTCTGTTCACATACTGTCCGAGCCTTCCGTCGGCGGTATACGCCAAGAGGATTTCTCGACATATACCTCCGATGAAAGCCTGCAACGTATCTCACTGTATAGGCATCCAGTGAGAAATGTCGCCAATCTGCTTCCATTGTAACGAAACATATGCTGGGATTCTTTTTTTTTTTTTACTTATTACTTTGTATAGGATAGCACCGTCTACTACGCTATGATAGCACATAGCCGGACACCCTTTGGGCATACTCCAGGTAAACGGGGCTCTATGGATACGTTCTTCGCGTGCACGTAGGGGGTCCGGTATCTGAAACATATGCCTTGCATTTATTGGTCTTTTGCGATTTCCTGGAACAATCCTTAGTTCCTGAACGTAGGAAGCGGATATCTTCACTAATGTATCACAAATTCAATTCATTATGAATAACGACGCGGGCGCGGCGGTGGATCCGTAAATCACACACATACACAATTACAGTTGTTATTCTGAAATCAGTGCACACAATCTACCTGGAAATAAAAAAATGATTTTCTTTAATCCACTTAAGTAGGTGCAGCGATTAGAGAGGTAGGAGTTTAATTAAAATGACAAGGAGTGAGACGCCGGAGGCGCCGTGAAATGTGAACACGTGCGGCATCTCGCTAGAAGAACACAGACCATAAGAAACATGAAGAAATCCTCAAAATACATAAGAAAGTTATCCAGCGTTCAATATTCCTCCACCCCTTCATGGCCAAGGCACATTTCAACTTTGGTTCTTCCGCTTCTGGAAAAGCTGGGTGAGAACAAGTACGACTACCATTACAGCTCCCAGTGGGGTAGTCACTCAGCTTTCCTAGAGTCCGGAATGGTAAATCTAACTAGTTTTGCAGCGATAAGGGGGTGGGGGATGCATCACTTTTTCAGACTTGTTGAATTGATGAAAATTCCTTGAAAGAATTTCCTAGATATATACATTTCTGGGAAGGCTAGGTAGAATGGCTGCTATTACCAACCCTGCGGGCGCGGTCATCCAGCTTTTCCAGACACCTGAAGGACAAATGCGGAGATGCTGGACTGGGAATAACTAGACCCGTGGGCTGTTCAGGAAAAATTGGATAAAAATAAACCCTTTAAAGGCTGTAATATTGCAACTGAAATCCCACCCTGTAGGTTTGCATTGGGTCACACACAGTTTTGATGCCGTTTTTGGTTCACTTTTTTAGTCAAACACAGAAGCGGACACAAAATAAAGAAGATGTATCAGTCTTTTCATTATACCCTTCCTTCCTTTTGGATCTATTTTTGGCTTTGGCTCAAAAAACTGAGCCAAAAACTGCATCAAAACAGTGTGTGAGATCCAGGGAGTCTATCATGAGATTTTAGGCTTAGGGCTCGTCCACACGTAGCGGAATTGCGGACAGAAACAATGTAGCAGAATACAGCAGCAGCAAAGTGAGTGAAATTTAACAAACCTCATCCAAACGCTGCGGAAAAATTCCAAACAGAAATTGACCTGCGGTGCGTATTTTTCGTACCGCAACATGTCAATTCCTGCTGCAGAAAGTGGACGGAGTTGCTGCATTTTTCAGAGGAGACGTCACCATATCCTAACATTGAGAAAAACGCTGCAAAATACGCACCATTTTCTGGAGTTAAAAAACGCAGGAAAACGGTGCGTTTTTCCCACAGCGGATTGTCTGCAGCAATTCCGTTACGTGTGTACAAGCCCTTACAATCTGCTGACGCCGCTAGTTAGCGATAGGGTAATGGAATAGGAACATACCAGTGTTGAAGATTTTGGGGTTTGTATGAGGGGAAAAAAAAAAGAACTCTAAGGGTATGTTCATACGCTTAACAAAAAACGTCTGAAAATACAGAGCTGTTTTCAAGGGAAAACAGCTCCTGATTTTCAGACTTTTTTGAGCAACTCGCGTTTTTACGGCCATTTTTGGAGCGGTTTTCAATAGAGTCTATGAGAAAACGGCTCCAATCACGTCCCAAGAAGTGTCCTGCACTTCTTTGACGCGGGCGTAATTTTACGAGCCGTCTTTTGACAGCGACGCGTAAAATGACAGCTCGTCTGCACAGAACATCGTAAGACCCATTGCAAGCAAAGGGCAGATGTTTGCCGACGTATTGGAGCCGTCTTTTCAGGCGTAATTCAAGGCGTAAAACGCCTCCATTACGTCTGAAAAGAGGTCGTGTGAACCCAGCCTTATTCCGCTGTGCGCAAATCAGATTTTCGTGCCCGCCAAAGCAGGAGGTATCCGGCCTCTAGCGCTCCCTCCCCAGGATTGACGGTCTGCTTGTATGACGATGAAGAGTGTGGTAAGAGCTCAGCCAAGCTAATCTGCATACGGCGCGGGGTGGAATAAACATTCTTATTTGCGATTTTCGCTCACTAGCAGCGTCAGCCTATAATCTTATCACAACCTTATCCAGGACCACACACAGAGCTTTGCTGCAGTTTTTAGCTCCGTTTTTCTACGCAAATGGAAGGAAAGATATAAAGAAAAGCTTGATGCGTCTCGTTGCTTTTCTGTCCACTCCTGTGTTCAGCTCAAAAAACTGAGCTAAAAACTGCGCGTGAGATCCTGGTCTTACGACGCAGCTAATTCCGGCCGCAGGACACGGTGCATTATGCAGGATTTTTTAACCAAGGCTGACGACAGCATCCCTTCCCTTGTGATGCCGTGATCGCGATATCACAAGGGTTACTGGGTTACAATACTCGCCATTGACACAGGCCGTCAATCACGGTAACCCCCCCCCCGCAGGTGATCACAACTGATGTACCCGGGCGATCACAGTGCCCTAAATGTATGCCACGGAGACCTAACTACCTATGTAACCATCGCCAATCTGATAAATATGGTGTAATTTGTGCCAACGTAAATGTCTTTTATTCTGATGATACGATCAATAAATATCCCCACCAACGAGTGCAACATTGGTTTCCACATCCCAGTAAAAAGGAAATGTAGACTTGACCAACTGCGAGAGTAACATGACCCGGGTATAAGGCACGATTCACTGTCTAGTCACGTATTAAAGGTTTCCGAAGTGGAAAAATCAATTCAAATATACAGAATAAAATAAAAAGTTTTAAAGCGATAATCAAGGAAATCTTAATCCGCAAAACCCCAGTGAAGTCACCAGACCGTAGGGTCCAAGCAACAAGATGGCGGCCTCTACTGTGCGCAAGAGACAAGTACATATCACAACAACGTCTGAATGAGGCTTTGTTCACAGCCTGGCAGGCAGCGCAATTTCCCTCCGAGCGGGAACGGGATTCAGACAGAGTTTCCATGCAAGGATCAGGTTTCATGGAGGAAACCAACTGCAGCGACGACTCAATCCTGGACTGGATGTGAATAAAACCTGAAAATACCGAAGAAAATCATTACTGTATTATTACTACCCAACATGTCAGAACATGGCAGCAAGAGAAGACTGGCAGCAGACAGGGGAGAGGCTGTGCCAACAATGGAATACCCCCGCACAGCAGATGGAGACGACTGTTGTGGAACTACAAGTCCCAGCAAGCCCGGCCCTCATCAACTCATTACACCAAAGACTATAGACGGGGTAAAATAAATGGCTGGTGATGCAAGGTCACCCCCCCCCCCACCCGCTTATTACACCCCAGCCCTCTACTGTGACTGCACCCTGGACCATAGGGTCTTCAATAACCGTGAGGCCCAATGCACAAGTTACATTTTACGTGCAGATTTTCCCGCGCTGATTTTCCGGTGGCAAATCCGCAGCGTAATCCAGGATCAGTCAAGTAAATGAGACGTCAAGATATCTCATATACACGTTGCCAAAATCTGCACCCGTTTCCGCATCAAAATGTACAAAACGCACCTAAAAACGCATCATTAAGCGCAGAGCTGCGATTTTGTGCACAAAATTACGCAAGGTGTGTACACGGCCTGAGGAGTCACCTGCACTCCCTGGGCTGTGTTTGAACATTTCTTTCAAAACAAGTGTTTTGCCGAAATCTTCGCAAAATAGCAGCAGAACAACGCCGTTTGCAAAAATCGCAGTCACATGTAACGGAAAAATAAATCAGCGAGGAATACAGGGCAGGCTGCAAATTTTCGTATTCGCAGCACGTCAATTTTGTAAAGAGTAAAATACAATCTACATATATGACCTGCTGATTTGACTACGTGGGACTTCAGCATCCAGGCTGTAACACAGGTCATTACAAGACGTGTAAGAGAAAATGGCGCCACATGAAGCGCTGCCCAATGTGTCATAGGTGAGGAGTTCGGTATCCACCGTGAACGTGCAGATTTTGCTGCGGGTTGTGCTGCCGATTCGCCACGTATTATACCCAATGCATTAAAAGGGTGAAATCCGCAGTGAAAATCTGAAACACGTTAAATTTTGGGAGATTTTTCCCGCTACATGTAGATGGGGTTTTGAAAAGCATCGCCGCAGATTTGCCATATGAGATACGCACCGCATCCTCAGCAAATCCACCTCTTATCACGGCTTAAAAAGGAAAAGTCCCATTAAATATCTGACGTAAGGAGGTGTTTTTTATCCTACGTGAACTGCCAGGGATAGGGTTCTGGCCCTTGTCATTTTGGGACGTCCCTGGTGCCGCTGCTGCACAATAGTATCTGGGATTACGGCTGTCAGGGAGGTTGTGATTTTAAGACTTTTCCCATTATCTAGCTTCACAGAATGTAACTCAGCAGGAAAAATAACCTCAGCACAAAACCCGCACGAGACAGACGCCGGGCGCTTTATACTTGTCATCACTTCTCCTATTCAAACAATGGAACAATTCAGGCGAAACGGAACACAACCTTTCCCTCATATTCACGTTACGGGTTTGTCAGGTTGTGTTCACACTTGTCCACAATTTGGGTTTATTTTCAGCATCTCGACACCCGAAAAGAAGCAGAAATCAAATCAGATCCTATTTATCTCACCTAAAACGCATCGGTCATCACCAGGGAGTGAAAACTTTACAGGTTAGGCTACATTCAGACGAGCGTCGGAAACCTTGGACGTGAAAAATTGACGTTTTTTCCGTCTGAGGTGAACCCGTGCGGGATGGGTTGTCATGGATCCCCCATAGACTAGAGTCTATGGAGGGATGCGTGATACCCAGTAATATAGGACACGTCCTATTTTTTCACGGACCCTTCACACGCTCCGTTAAAACAATGGTCTTGTAAACAGCCCCATTGAAATACATGAGTCCGTGTGATCGCCGTTGTTTTAACTGCCGTCACATAGACGTGATAAACGCACATCTGAATGAGCCCTAAGGCTTAGTTCACACTACCGTTACTATACGTTTACCTCTCTTCCGTCTCTTCCGTCTCCGTTAGAATTACCATTGATTTCAATGGTAATTCTTTTGTTTCAGTTTCTTTCCGTTTGTCTCTTTTCGCTAGGTTTCCTTTCTTTTTTTTTTTTTAATGAAAACAAAAGTGAAGTCTGCAGACCTTTTGTTTCTGTAAAAAAAAACGGAAGGCTAGCGAACAGAGACAAACGAAAAGCAACTGAAACAAAAGAATTACCATTGAAATCAATGGTAATTCTAACGGAAACGTTGCTTTCCGTTTACACTTTCGATCCTCTCCTTCTCTGACGGAAGAGAAGTAAACGTATAGTAACGCTAGTGTGAACTAAGCCTAACGTTTCATCAGATGTCCGCTCAGTTTTCCAGATGATTGGTTATTTTTAGCATTAAAATCAATAGGATTGAATAATGATACGTTTTGCCACCAGTCGAATACGTTTTTTAGTAATTTTTTTACGATGGCCTACACATAACATAATTGTCGGCCAAACACCCGTCCGGTAAACACGATTTCTCCCAACTCCACCATAAACATGCTCGCTTGCTTGGGAAGAGGGAAATAAGCCGCTGATTCGCTCCTATGGCCCCCATCGCTGTTTTGTCTCATTTGTATGGGCACCTTTCCAGGCAACTGGTATATTCAATCAGGAAGAGCTCCATGGTTTCCGAGAGGTAAGATAAGTGATCTGCAAGCCACAAGTCCGACCAGGCCATGTGTTTCAATTCTCCAACATCTACAAGATCTCTGCTTGATGCCAATGAAAGGCAACATTTGTATTTACATTCCAAAACTTAAACTTGCCACGACCTAGTCCTACTTTTTCAAAGTCGTAATTTATCAGCCTGTAGTCCAGGACAGGAGAGAGATTGCTAAACATGCCTAAACTGATACAATGTAACAGACTGCTGTACGAAAGCAGGACTAGGTCAGGATGGGTTTCAGTTTCTGAATATCAGAAATAAAAGCAGAATGATGGCTAAGTGAATAGCACTTTCGGCTTGCAGAACTGGGGTCCTGGGCTTGAATCCGACCAGGGGCAATATGTGCATGAACAATGTATGTTCTGCCCATGTTAAGTGGGATTCCAAAGCAACAGGTAAAACAAAAATCTATGCATTAACAGCAAGCAGAGGTTTTGATAAAAAAGGAAGGAATTTTATTACAAAAGTAGTTGCAAAGCTTTGGATTATTCTTTTGTAAATATTGTGCGGCACATTGCAATGATAAGTAATTCTAGGAGTCTGCAAATGACCTGGATGTATCCTCTATTAATACTTCTCGTTATATTTAGTAAAAATTAATTCATTCTAAATATAAAAAAGCAATTTACAGCTCAAGTATACAAGGCTCCTAAAGGTCAAAACTTAATTTGTGCTGACATAGTTTCTTTATTCTACAGCAGCTGCAAGAACGTTGGGATAAGCCCAGTAACCCAGAGCCGTGGCCTCACAATCCACGGGGTGATCAGAGCTTTATTCTGTCTGTAGCTGGAGAATTTGCCATAATTAATGTTTATCACTTATCCACAGGATAGGGGATTAATATCGGCTTGGTGGGGGTCCGACCGCTGGGACTCACACCGATCACGAAACACAGTGCGCATGCTCAACCACCGCTCCATTCATTTCTATGGAGCTGCAGAAGACAGTGAAGTGGCAGCCACATAGAAATGAATGGAGCGGTGGTCAAGCACGTGCACTACCGCTCCATTCCTATGGGGCTCCAAGGAACAGCCCGTTCTTGTTATGGGTAGTGGGGGGACAATCACAAAGAGTGCCACTCGCTCAGGCACCTATCCATGGTGAGACATTGTGGCCGGGATGTAATACTAGATCTAAGTTGTAGGAGAAAATTATGGCCAGACACAGCTATCCCTAGCAATAATAGAGAGCAGCGGGACCCACGGTGATCAACTGATCGCCTTATTTTTTTTAAATGGTTTGACCACCTAGGACAGCCCCCTTCCTGAAGAAGCTCTCCCAAAAGTGAGATGATCCTGGGGGGTTCGGCTGCTAAAACCCATGGCGATCATCTGTTGTCGCAGGGGAAAGCTGCAGGTAGGTCCATAAATATATTACACAACACCCATAGAGGTCAAGAGTTGACCATGCTAAATATGGTCGGACCGAGTCCTCCAAAGCAAAAATGTTCTTTGCATGTTTTATCACTCATAGACGGAGGGTCAAGAGTATAAACCCCTTCTATTACGTTAATAGGCTGTAATAAGGCATATATTCAGGGGTTGTCCTGGGTGGACAAGCCCTTTAAGAGTGATTGTGGCATTGATCTGGAACCCCAAGTATGTAATTGTCCTGGAACCAACGAGTTTTATTACCCAATGTATTGGGGTTTCAGACTAAGGCCATGTTCACACATTAGGGATTAATAAAACCGGTCATAATCCACAAGCATTCTGCTGGAAAGGCATGTTAAGGGGGTATTTTATGCCCCATTGTCACTCCCCGAAAAAAAACAAAAAAATGTAAAAGACAAAGATAAACTTTATAGAACTTCAATGGAAGAGTGGATCCGAACGCCAAACTGCGGCAGAGATTAGAGTTCCAACTACGGATATCGGACGTGGATTATTTTCAAAATACATGGCGGATCGTGTAATGCAAATCTTGATGGTATGAGCCCTGATAGAAGACGCAGACTTGGGGTTT